>NW_009621796.1:51591-56833 GCF_000690535.1 Cariama cristata
ACAGGACAGGACTGGTGAGTTTGTGTTTGTTTGTGGGGGGATGGGTGGGAAATACCTCTAGCATAGCCAGACATTAAAAATTACATATTCTGGGAAACCATCATTGGTATTCGCTGCAACATCTCCATTTATATAGCTTAACCTTGCTCTGACTTTGCTCTGGTACCCAAAGACTTTTATTATTGCACCCATCAACTAAGCAGGCACTTACACATCCCTTAAAATAGCCTGATGGAATATATTCAAGTTTTGCCAGACCTCTGATTATCATAACATCAATATAACAAACAACACTTGCAATCACTTTCCAGCAAGCTCCAAAGCATACTATATTTTCTTAACTAAACCTCAAAAGCTGTACTTACCAACTCAGCTACACTTTGAATAGCAATTTACAGGGGTGGTTCTTCTAGTATTATTCAAGTATTTCACTTGCTAAAACTTCATTGGCACAGAATCAAATTAAAGCTACGAGCAGAAAACTAGAACAGAGTTGGCCAGCGCATACGCTAGAAGTATCAATGCTCATGCATCACCCCTCTTGCCCAATATCACACTTTGTTCAGCCAAATGTTTCATTATTACAGCCAAACCGATCATTGTCACTCCTGGACAGGAAACATTGTGTTGAAGTCCTGCAGTGAAAACACTAAGTGCAAAACAATCTTTTCATTCAGTACTTTGAGTACAAGCCAGTAATTCTTATTTATTTCATTAGTGTGTCCAATATTCATTTTAACATCAGTATCACTACATTAACTGGAATTTCCTGTGATGCCAAATAGAATAATAGTTGTAAAAAAAGTTTCCCAGGCTATTTTACTAGTTACAGACTTGTTTTTCCTTCAAAGCATACCCCACAATAAAATAGCAGGTACAAATATAGCCTAGGGTATTCCTCTGGGATAAGAAGAAAAATACTGCTCAACACTTTTTGAAGTGCTGCTGTAGAATTTACCTGGCAGAATTCTTTTTATGGGATTTCTAACAACCAATTGCAGAGAGTAAGTTCAACTTGTTTTCAATGCAAAAAGGAGGGAGGGAGAAAAGGTCAGATTCCACAGCATACAAAAATAGAAATATATTTTTATGATTCCATTTAAAAGTTTATCACTTCATGAGAGTAACATCTGTTCTAGTAATTACAATCTTTGTTACAAACCTATGAACTTTAGAATACCAACCTAGGAAATAAAAAACACCTTCAGGGACACCTGTCTTTTTCATCTTCTGTTGTCAATCAAGCCTTTATATCCCCATGTTTTCACCCCTCTGGCACACTTACATTTAGGTGTAATAAGACACTATTACAGTCTGTCAACCCCATCCATCCACAACCTTCCTTCACACAAAAAGTTTTAAAAACAAACAAACAAAAGCTTTCCATTGAGAAAAACAAAAATAAGTTTCCCCTCCACCCCAAATGAGATAGAAGAGGAGAAACAAGCTATTCTATCTTGATTAAAATCCAAAATACTACATTCTATCAAGATGCAAAGGTCTAGGATTCATTTTAAGAGTTTCCAGGCCAAACAATACAAACTGGTCATAAAAGTTCTTCACGTAGTCAGCCAGCCAAAAAGCAGGTAAGGTTAAGGCAAGCTGGTTTTCTTACAATGCCCTTTCCAAACAATGATCAACTTGCCTCTTTTTCCCCTATTGCTTTACTGTTACCTGAAGTGTTTCATGGTAAAACTTTCTACTACTTTCCATTATATAACCAAGCACGTTTCCTACAGCAATAACAAAAGTAAACGTAAGAAAATATTTAGCATAAATTTATATACAAGTACGACCCAAGTACTTCAAAAATTCAGCACTTTCATTCCCATTGAACAGCTGAAGCATGCATAAAAACTGCCATCTTCTCTCTGTATACACGTCTGTCACTGCATAATTAAGAATGGTTTGATTTAATTTTCAAATCGCTACAGGAAACCTCCACCATCTTCTAATCAGTACTGAACAAAGACTGTATAACACGAAAGAGTAGCTCCACTGTCTTTTTAGATGCAGCTACTCTCTAACATGGTTGATGCAATATTAATAAAAAAATTAAGTTTTATTTGCTTTAGGAGCAGTTAGCCTCCTCTATATGCAAGTTTAAACACACACACATGCATGCATACTCAGATTTCCTCATCTTTCATGGAAGACAGAAAGAGGAACAACAGATCTCTCATTCCAGTAAAAAGAAGAAACTAAGATCTTAATTTTATCTTTTTGTTGATCCCTTTAAAAAAAATTATAAAGTCAGAAGTTTGCCAGAGACTTCAAAAGCTTTAGCTCTACATTATATATAACATATATTACTATGAGAGTATTATTCATACTGTAAGTATTCACATCCCATGTATCCCAGTAACAAGATGTTAATCCTGGCAATGCATGCATTAGAGAGGTATCTATCCAGTTGAGCCTCAGTTGTAATATTCGATGCTTTCCTTCAACAACAAAGTGCAGCGTTCTGGACTCCACGACACAATGCTGAAGTTTAAACTGAGACTTGCAGCTAACTGGGATACAAAGTGATATTACATGATTTTGTCTTGTTTAAAGCAGCTCATAACGACTTTAAAACTACCGCATTTCATGACATCAGGAAGACAAACACAAAAAGTTATCTTCCTGTTCTCCCTGAACATTTTTTACAGTCCTTCCCCGAACTGTGAGCTTCCCCCTCAATTGCACACATGCAGTTTTTCAGAACAAACCACAAGCTCAATTTTCAAGAGCAACAAGTTTTTGAATGTGCATATTACACCAGCTTTCAAGAAACGTATCTTCCCCACTCTCACCATGCATCTTTTGCATCTCCAGTTTTCTGTTCTTCCTCCCTAAAATCCCTAAACAAAATAGGCCAGATAAGCAACCATCCTTGGAAGGTCAAATACACAACTCTTCATATTGGCTATAGTTTAATTTGAGTTTTCCAACAACAGATGACAATTTGTGAGATAGAACAGCTCCTTCTCATTCATGTCACTAACTTGTTTCCAAACTAAATACAACAACAACAACACATTCACTTGGTAGAAGCTCCCTTAGAAGTTCCATATTAAATTGACAGTTATGCTCAGACCACAACATTTACTGAGCAAATGCAAGTGGCAACAAGATGTTGCAGAATGGGTTCAAAATAGGGAGATAAAAGATACTTCAGATTATTATTAAATTGGAGGGAGGAGAGGGAGATAATCAACTTCAGTTTCCAACACTTTCAAGCATACTTGGGATAATAAATTTCACTACAGCTAAATGGTCCTGAAACGTTTTTACTAATCAGCCAACAGAATACAATTAGCACTAAAAAGTTTCAAATTACTTAACCAGAGCTTTGATATTCAAATAAAGGATGTTGAGCCCTCTCTGACACTGCAGGTGCAAAGTCATCTGAAAACACCGTAGTCTCATTTGGAAATACCCAACTTCCTAACTCTGTTAAATCACAGTCAAACCAAATATGGGAAGGGGAGAAGAAAATTTGACATAATTGTGGGCTTGACTGCAGGTTAATATGCCTCTTATTCTCTACATGTATTTTACAGCAGAAAGTACTGATCTGCATGCATTTTACTGCTGGTGTTAGTAACTGATCTAACTGCAGCCAGTAACTGTACCACCCACCCCCTATACTGTAATTTTCACTTCCTCATGCTCATCTAAACAGATTTAGAACACTTAATTTGTTACGACTTTTCATAACCCTGAAATTCCAGAAGTTAGAACCCACACTGAAGAAATGATCTTTAGGCTTGCTTGACTTTCTAAGATATTCTTATGCAATGCAAGAAGGAAAAAAAAAAAAAGGAAAGAAAAAGAAAACCCCACACAAATGGTCAACAAAACCAGAAATAGCTTCCTCAATTTATCCACTGATGTAAGCTGTAGTCACGATGGTTTTAAGGATACTGGCAATTTTTCTGCTTCTGTCAACATTATCACATTTGTATTTACTCCCCCTTCCATGTGACCAAAAAAGTAAATAAATTGTACAATGAAAGGATTACACAGCCTGTAAGCAATAATGTCTTGCTGTAGAATATACCAGAGCAGACACTCCTCCTCTCTCCCCAAATAAAAGGCCAGAATAGCCCATGCCTTTAGAACAACACAATTAAGGCTGCTGGTCTATGAAAACCTTTTTCCTTCTTCAACAAGGAAATGTTTTAAACTTTTTTTTTTGCTTGAAGACTGTTGAAAAAGAGACACAGAAAAGGTCGACCTAACATGTTTAATATTAAAGCATGCTTTCACAGAAGGTACTATACTTCATAACTATGTATCTTTAGATCTTTAAAGACACATTTATTTCCTCCACATATTTGAAGTTCATCTTTTCACTGAACTATCCTCCTTTCTTTCCTTGAAATAGTTAATCATTTTCTCAAAAGTCAACAACATAAGTGAGTAACTGCAAATTGAATAGCCTTGCTGCCAACTTTTTAAGTTTACTTCTATGTGCTCAAGTGATTCACGTTTATTTATCAGCTTTACTTTCTGTAAATGTGACAACTGATTATCAGATTGAAGCATCCAAAGCCAGGAGTACGTGCACCAATATGCATGCCTCAGGCTTATGTCAGGTAAGAATGCAAATTTCTCATGTCACTGCTAAATGAAATAAAAAAGTACCAAAGAGTGCAGTTTATTAGCTATCAGATCTCTAAGGAATAAGATGTAGTCCTAACAGTATAGAATAACTTGTATGAAGCAATTAATCTACCATCAGGAAAAAAAACGCAAGCAACAAAGATTTAGGCAAAGTGAGATCACCTGAGTACGAAATGGTGCCAAGATTCCCCAAGTTTTAAGACCACCACCTGCAAAGCTGTTCACTATTAGGCCCCTACACAGGCAGTATGCCAAAACGGTGTCCCCATACCACGGGGCCCGCTAAAAAAAAAGTAAGATGACTTCCAAGCAATATGTCTGAAGTTAAGCATCTGTTAAAACAAGAAATTAAGCTCTCCCTTCGAAGCCAATCTTTTCGCCTACTGCCCCTTAACACGCTGACAGCGTCACCTCCAGAGAATCACTCGATGCTGTTTCTCCCCGGGCTGTCAGCTGCAGAGCTCCGGGAAGCGAGCAGGGAGGCCGGGACGGCGGCTGCCCGCACAGACACCGCGGCACGGTTACCTAACCCCGAGCTATCGCGTTTCAAACCCTCAGCGAACACTCCCCTTGTCTCCGAGTTTACCACCTGCCTTCAAAATTTACAGGGCGCGTTTCGTCGCTGTTT
>NW_009621797.1:0-244 GCF_000690535.1 Cariama cristata
ATATATATTTTTTTCTGTTGGCTTTAACTCTTGCCTTTTGTCACGAGGAACAAAGCAAACATTATAGACTCTTTTTTTCTGGTGTTCTTTCCCTGCTCCAAAATAGAGACACGCTAACCTGAGCATTGCAACGAGCCAGTTATTTGGGGGGGGGCAAAATGAGGAGGGATGCCCCGCACCGAGGGAACAGGCAGGAGTTTTGGATATGGCTCCCACCACTTGGAGTGACTTCCCGGACCCCCGC
>NW_009621797.1:362-5571 GCF_000690535.1 Cariama cristata
CACTTCTATGCACCCCTTCTGACCCCAAAGTGCAGCCTGAGGGGTGTGGGGAGCTGGGCTGGGTTGCAATTAAGACCCCGGGATATCCAGAGAAGGTGGAGAATCTGCTCTAGGTTGTTCATCAAAACAAAAGGGTTATTCGAATTAAAGTGGAGCACGCCGACCTGTCGGCTCTTGCCTGAGCTGGGTGTTTGCTCGCTTTGTGCCAACACAGGAGACGTCTTCGCCGGAGCCTCCCCAGCTCGTGCTCTGCCCTTCCCTGCTGCGGCCAGTTGGGTTTTTACCCGGTCCCAGTGCTTGAGGATGGATTTGGGGGGATTTGCCTTGTTTTTAAGCTCCCTGGGTGACTTGGACACGAGCACAGCCATCCCATCTCCTGGTGTTCCCCTCCCCACAAATGACCGTGTTTTGCAGGATTTTCCAGCAATGCCCCCCAATTCCCGGGCAGGGCTGGGGGTCCCCCCTGTTCGGGTCGGAGGAGCCGATGGGCTGCGTGGCATCGCCGCGGTTTGCACAGCATCCCCTCCGCCGCTGGGCCAGCTGGCATGGGGAGCAGATGGGGAGGTGGAGCTGGGCTGCTCGACCGGGTTTCAGGCTACGATAAAGCGAAGTGACGTAGAAAACTAAATACCTGTTATCGGAGAAAGGCAAACAGAGCCTCCACCTGCCTCCAGCCTTTCTCCCTTCAAGGGCAGGCTGCACGCCTGGCATGTAGCTTCCTGTAAAAGATGTTTTATTGTTAATGTGCTTGCTTTGGCTTGGCTGTGTTGTTGAGAAATCCAAGCTTGAGTCTAGATAATGAATGACAAAGATTTGTCTGGACTTAACTATTTTATTCTGAACACTTTTTTTTTTCCTCCTGGAAGTTTACAGTAAGTTGTCGACAGCATGCCCTTTGACGTGGATTAGCGCTGACGCCTCGCAGTTGGATCTTCCCATCCTTTTCACATCTTGGTTGTTTCTTTTCACGGGAGGCTTTAGTGCATGTCTAATCCATTTAAAATGAAAAATAAACAAGAAATGGACTGATCTCCGAAGGGGCGATCGGTGCTGGCTTTGCTGCAGAAGGCGGCGAGCTTTGGGGTGGGATGGAGGGAGTGATGGTCCTGCCGTGCCTCGGAGAGGGACTTTCCCCCCAGCACCCCAGCTTGGTGTCGGGAGCAATGACTGTCACTGATTTTTGGTTTACAAACCCTGTAAAAGCTTTCCAGTAGGAAAGATGTGCGTAGATGGTGAGCTCAAGTTTGTGGCCTGGGGAATCAATGCTTTCCTCTCTCTGCTCCACCACCCACCACTTTGTGATCCCTCTGAGGGACCTCCCTCGTGTCCACTGTCATGTACGTACGTGAGCTAGATGGCCCTTGCCTTAGAGCCGATACCTCTCCCACCTATACATAGGTAATACCAGGTAATATATTTAACAGTGTGTGCAATATTGGCCAGATCGAAGTCGAGCCTCTCTGTGCGGTGCTTGGGTTGTGTCAGGTACCTGCAGCTCCCCTGGGTTTGGTAGGATTTGGGATGCCTCTTTGCAGATGGGACCTGGATGCTCTTTTTGCAGGGTTTCTCTTTGGTGGAAGAGCCGGTGGAAGAGGAGGCACCGTTCCTCCTCCTGCAATGCCAAAACAGTCATTATAAAGCCCTCAAAAATTGGGAAATGGTCAGGATAGCTATGTCAACAAACCTCTTCTAGCTGACCCACTGTCCACAGAGGAAGCTCGGTGGTTTTAAGCATCTTTGACTTGGGATCAGGCTTGTTTTTGCCAACCCAAAACTGAGTGTGCTGCCTTTGCCGAGGGTAATTCCCCCTTGGTGATGCCGTCCTGGTTACAAGATGCACGTGGTGTGGTGCTGCCGGGGGGCTCGGCTCTGACCCTGCAAATCAGTGGTTTGGGTTGAGCATCTTGGCTCAGACTTGGTCTTAGCTTAGTACCTAAGCTGTGGGTGAGACAGGGAGCGCTGCACAGGATGCCTCCGTCCCCCCTGTCGCACTTTTAAGGGTTTTGCCTATTTAAAGAGGATTTGGCTGTTCTGGAGGACAGGGCTGTTACCTGTCGTACTCTACTGGATGGCCCGGTATTTATTGTGAAGGTTTCAGAGAATTGGCTTAGACTTTAAGTCACTGTTTGTTTGTGGCTGCTGAACTTGTGCTGTTTAATGGAAACATTTTCCTTTTTGAAGGTGAGCTATTGTTAGAAATAAAGACAGGCAACACCTCGTGGCTGAGGCAGGAGCCAGGACTGGACGGGGCTGCAGCGACCGTCAGCTTCGGCAGCAGCGTGGTGACTGAGGAGGGAGAAATTAAAAGCCGATGTGCAGCCCTGATTGAAGTCGTAAATCTGCGGCAGGGCTCGGAGAGGCAGCAGCGTGGTGACTGAGGAGGGAGAAATTAAAAGCCGATGTGCAGCCCTGATTGAAGTCGTAAATCTGCGGCAGGGCTCGGAGACTTAAAGACAAGGGGAGCGGGAGGCAGGGGCCGGGCGGGGCCCTCCGGCCCTGCGAGGGGACTCTGCCCCTGCTCGGTGGGCACGGGGGGGGGGATTTATGGTCTCTAAATTTCTGCATCGCTGCAGTTGATGGGGAAGGGTTTGGAGCATAGCTTAGATGCACCGAGATGTCCCCTGCCGCTGTCTGCACCCGCTCAGGTCCCCAGCAGCTGACAGTGGCTCTGCTGTGGTTCCCCATTTCCAGTGGTAAGTGACGGATTTCTCCGTCCAGGTGTCTTTTTCCATGACGTGCCCTGGCTCATATCAGTTCCCTCTTTGAAAGCTCAATTTCTCCTCTGTGGATTTGCCAGCAACTTTTGTCTCGTTGCAGTATCTTGCAACCCAGTTTGGCTGGTGCTGGGTGAAAGCAAAGGTGAACCAAGTTCTCGAAGGGAGAATTAAAGTCACAGGAGCTGGAGGTAAATGCATCACCGTGTCCCGTTCGGAGTGTAGCAGGACAAGCACAAGGCTGCATTATAAAACAGGGGAATAAAACTTACAGAGCAGGAAACCTCTCTTCCCAGCTCAGAAGGCGTTTTCCTTGCGTTATCCTAGCAGCTTTCCCTGCTTGTAGCACATTCTAACTTACAACTCCTTGTCTGGCAAGAGTTACGGTAACTCCAAATTAGCCCGTAGCGCTATGTCGTCATAGCCTTGAAACAGGACCCGAACGGCAAAACCTGCCCGAAACCAGTTGTGATTACTCATGCTTCGTGCTATCCCTCTCCCCTGCTGGAGTTTCTGCTATGGTAATTCCACTTATTAAGCAAGGAGACAAAACACCTTTATTAAACTTGGAACCAAGCTCGGGAGCAATGAGAGAACTGGGACTTGCTGGCTTCAGACTGTCAAAAGGTTTTCTTCTCTTCAAGTCCCCTCTCCCTTCCTCTGCGCAGCCTTTAAAGCGAATGAGAGAGGAAGAAAGATACTTTGCTGTTTGTGATGGATGAAAGTCTGCATTTAAATATGTTTATTTAGAGCAGGAAAAAAAAAAAAATCAGGAAAGTGTGTTGGGAATGAGTCCTCTGACGTTGGGGCTTTGCTTCATCTCCAAGCTTGAAAATGCAATGAGCCGAGATGGACGGGGGTCTTAGCTCAGGCTCTGTAAAGCTTCTTTTTATTAACACTTTCAGTAAGCGTTTATTAACACTGTGGATAAAAGAAGCCTTTGTTACCGGGTCTGTCCCTTTGCTCCTCTGGTGAAGGAGCTGAATCTTAAAAGGAACTGCCCTGGGCACCTGCGGGAGTTACTGATGAAAGTTTTCATTCCAGATTTTCTCCACAGGCTGAAACATAAAATAGCCTAAAACCCTCCAAAACAAACCTGCCCTCTCTTCCCTCATTTAAAAAAAAAAAAAAAAGGCAAAAAAAGTTGTAAAAATGCCTCTTGCTGCCTGCGTACAGAGCTGTGCGGGGTGGCATCCTGCCCTGTGTCTGCAGAGAGCATCGCTTCGTGCTAAAAGAGCTGAGGAGGTGTGTGCCAGCCCCTTCAGCAATTCTGTCTTGAAGGGATTTAAAAAGGATTGCTCCCATCGTTGTTGACTTTTGTTCATCTTGAGTGCCACGGGAGGGAGGTCTGCGCCGGAGGGGCTGGGCGTCGGGCGGAGAGGGGCTGTTGTGGTCCATCGTGGAAGCGCCCGTGCAGCCGGGGGATTATTTGGTGACACGGGGGGGACATGTCTGCCTGGTCCTGTGGTCCGTGGGGTGCGTTGGAGGAGTGGGTCCTTCTTGTCTTGCAACTGTATGAACCCCCTTGGTCCATCTTCCACTTCTTGTGGATGTCCAAAGTCTCCTTTTGAATGCATCTCTCGTCTTGGGGAATTATTAAAGGAGTTTAAAAAGCACTCCTGCTCGCTTGGAGGGAGACCTGGGCATGATACTTGTGGTGCCCCAAAAGGTGAAGACCTTCTCCAGAGGTCGTGGGTGCCCCAAAGCCGGGTGGCCGTGGCAGGGGGGACCATCCACTGCTTCCAGGAGAGGCAGAGCGCTCCTGTCCTCCCGCCGACGCCTCGCCGGGGGAGGATGCTGCTCCCAGCATTTTCGTACTGAATTACAGATTGATTGCACACCTGCACTGCTGCTGTTAGCATCTCCATGCTTTTGTTCTGTCTTCCTCCCAGTGTCAGAGTGACTGCTTTAAATGAGAGGAAGAAAGGATGACTTCTTAGCACATCCATCCTACGTTGGACCGAGCTTTGGTAACTCTGCCCGGTGTCAGTGGTGTACATTGATGGAGCACCCAGTTACACCATGGCTAGGCATGATGTAAAGAAATTGGGTTATATCTTTGCTACTAAAAAAAGATGTATTTTGCAGTGAGAGCAGCCATGTGTGTTTGCCACATCACCAGGAAACCTCCCAAGAGGTCGAAGCTCTGCAGCTTGTCCTGTGAGGTACCTACGTGGAGGGATGTAGGCTGTCAAGGTCCCCGGCAGCTCAGCTCCCTTCGGCGCAGGTTTCAGCCACAGCTGCTGACGGTGCTGAAGCAGATGTGTTATCACCTATTCTATGATTTCTGGACTAACCAAAAAATGGCTTTACAGCAGCCTGAACTTGGCCGTTCCCTTTTCTTCTCAAAGGTAGTGTGAGCCCACCAGTGGACCTGGGGCAGCGATGGCCTGGGATGGCAAACCCTGCTTGCCTGCACCTGTGTAGCTCTCGGGGTGGGCAGTTCAGTGGATGCTCAGCACCGAGCTGGGTCCAGGGTGGTCTGGAAGGAGGAG
>NW_009621797.1:5647-6549 GCF_000690535.1 Cariama cristata
TGGCTCAGGAGAAGAGGAGCTATTGCATCTGCAGGTACTGTCAGCAGGCAAGGTCCAGAGGGGAAAAGGCTCTGGAAGGGCTGCATGCCTTGCTGCGATGTATTTTGGTTTTAAGTAACTTAATTGTGTTGGACAAATGTGCAGGCAGGAGGCAGCCTGTGTACCTGGGTGGATTCGTTCCCTGCAAGCTGGACCAAGTCCCTGTTCCGCAGCCGGCGCAGCTTCCCGGGGAGCAGAGCCCTGGCAGCCCGGGTGGGATGAACAAGGAACAGCTACTGCCTTTGTGCAAAAAAAACTCTTGGACAAAGAAGGGGAGGCAAGCCCCGGCTTTGTTAGTGGAGCAAAGGAGTCCTCCTCTGAATGCTTCACCTGGGGTTTTGGGGTTGAAGATTTGCCCTTCTTGACTTGTAGTTTGTGAGTGTCTTAGTAACGGAGGCACAGAGTGCCGGTCTCTGGTGATTCCTTCCTTAATTGCTATATATTTAGGGTATCTAGTGGCTGTAATCTGCACCTTACTGAAATTCCTTGCAAGGAAGTTTTTATTTGTTCGTTCAAGCAAGGAGAAATCACTTGTATTGTTTAACTTCCCAGCACGCAGCTCTCCTGCCAGCGGGATGCTGCCTTAATGCGTCTTGATATTCACCAGGTGATGGTCAGAGCTGGTAACGTGAAGGGAAAAGAAGGGGATCAGGTCAGGCCAGGAGCTGTGTGCCAGCCTCCGGGGAGTGGGGGGCTCGTGTTGGCATGGCGGGGGTGCGGGAGAAGGCAGAAAAGTCCAGCAAGGACTCACTGTGAGCGTGGCTCATCTAGCTACAATGCTGCTGTTGCGCGGAGCTGCCTTATTTACAGTGGTAGCTGCTTTAAAAAAAAAAAAAAAAAAAAAAAAAAAAAACACTACCGCG
>NW_009621797.1:6629-7012 GCF_000690535.1 Cariama cristata
TGGCCAATCGGTGGCTGTTGTGCGGGGGGGGTGGGAGAAGCCGCTGGCGGTGAGCTGGTCCCTTAAGGGGTCGGTCGTTATTTCGGAGGAGGCGGGGAGGAGAAGAAGTCGTGGTGTGAACCTGCAGACTGGGCTCGTCACTCCTGCACTGGCATCATCTCCATACCATGGCTGGCGGGTGAGCCTTGGCATGACGTAAAAGAGCAAAGACAGAGAACGCAGCCTTCAGATTTCAATATCGCTGCTTAAATGGTCAAAACTCACGTATTCTGGGTCCTCTGTAGCCGCCTGTGTCTGAAGGTTTACCTTCATTGACGGCTCTTGGCAGTGGTCCTCTCCTTGACTGGAGTCATCTAGAGCAAGCCCAGCCGTGATGGTTTCAG
>NW_009621797.1:7085-7358 GCF_000690535.1 Cariama cristata
GAGGCCGGTGGCTGCACCCACCATCCTGGGTGGGCAGCTGATGGATGGGAACTTGTTAAGGTGCTTTTAATAAGGCAGAGCCCTTGGGAGCATCGGCTGAGGACACCTGAGTGTTTTGCACTGGTTCGTACCAGCATCAACGGTGTCTGTGATCGGTCACGACAAATTGATGCCAGAAGGCGGCGGTGGCTCGAGGGCGAAGCTCTCCTGTACAGACCCGACAGCACCACGGGTCTTTCAGCAGAGGCAAACGGTTCCTGCTGGCTCAGCCGG
>NW_009621797.1:7374-11844 GCF_000690535.1 Cariama cristata
TGGCGTGGCGTGCCAAACGCTGAGCGGAGCTTTCTGGTGTATTTGGCCGGGCAGCCATCAGATGGTTTCGCGCAGAGCGGCCTTTGTACCGGTGGAAGATGGGTGTTGCAGAAATGGTTTCGCTTTCCCCTCTCCTGCCATTCTGCTGGCATTTGCTTTTGCATTTTATATCCTGCTCTTTGCTTTTATATTTCTTTCCCGTTACCTTTGCCGTGTTCAGATGCTTTATCACCCACCGCTTGCCTTCCAGCAGCACCCGTTGCGATGCTGGAGGAGCCACCCAGTAGCCCCAATGCAGCACCTTGTTGTTGTTACCCCTTTGTTTGGGGTGTATGAGCCCCTTCCCGCAGGTCCCCGACCGGCACCCATGGGCTGGGTCAACTAATCCCTAGGAAAGGGGATGGAGAGGGGGGTCTTCAACCCCACACCTGGCTGTTCCTGCTGCCTGACCCCGGGAGCCTGCAGAAGGTGTCAGGGGGGAGTGCTGGTGCTGTCAGAGTCTGAATTGCTCAGGGGAGACATCTGCAACAGCTTTGAGGAGGAGGAGGAGGAGGAAGGTGGCCATGCAGGCAGGGCTGTCCTGCTGGAGCATCTGCTCTCGGCCGGGCGGCTGCAAAGGGAAATCTGTGGCTGGGGGACAGGCGATGCCTCTGACCGCAGCTGGGCAAGTAGGTGCTGTCAAGTGCATCAGGAGCAGAGAGTTTTGCTTATCTCTACTGCAGCAAGTCTGAGCAGCAAACCCAGCTGTTATTTAAACAAAAGGTTTTACCGTGCCCTCCCTGCCGTGTCACCCAGAGGAGCCTGCAGCTTGTCACTGAGCGAGAAGGATGCACAAATCCTTTCCTTTGCTTAACTTAATGGTGATGCGGTGTTTCTCCCCTGGGATGTCACGGCACAGCAGTGCATCTCGGGGCTGTACGGAGACAGCTCTTGAAAGGTTTGGACATTCACTGCAGAGAAGCATCTAAAATATTCTGGCTTTTAGAAAACTGAGCAGGAATCGGGTACGTCCTCGGGGCCGGGGCGAACCTCCTTCGGCAGGGCTCTGAGCCTGGGCGGGTGTTACCTGCCTGGTTTATCTCAGCATGAGCACTGCGTGGGGCTTTAACCGATTGGGAAAGAAGAGATGAATTCTTTTAATATGGAAAGTTACAGGCTTAGAAAGGCCTTGCTAGCCTTCTGTTTAAAGATCTAATGTCATGGCAGTCTCCAATGTACCTGAGAGATTTCCCTCTTCTTTTGCTCCAGCCACGTCTGGGCCAAAAATGAAGGAGCGAGGGACTTGTCCTGAGCAGGGCGATTTGTCCCCGGGCTCCCCTGCAGGGCAGGGGCAGTGACCAGGAGGTCCTGGCTCCTCCGTTTCTCTCGACTGTAGGGGTGGTCATTGCTGTCATCTCCAGGTGGGTGGGTTTGGTGACTTGGGAGATGCTCACCTGGATGAGCTTGCGGACCCTTGGCTTCCCAGACGGCTGAGTGGCAAGGGTAGAGCTTCCCCATCACCTGCTATTAATGCACCGCAGCCCTGCCCTGCAGGGCCCGTCCTGGGGGATGTCTGCATTGCGGTGCTCTTTCTTCAATGGGAAAGCAGCAGCAGTGAAGGCAAAGCAACTTGGGTTTTCACCCAAAGTGCAAGGCTGTGCAGGAGCCTGGAGCTGGGCTGGAGGAACCCGAGCTAAAACCTGACCCCGTCTCTCGCCCCGGCAGGTACCAGCCCTGGCTGCGTGCTGGGAAGGGTGGGAAGCGATGGAAGGGGGCTTCATCCGAGCTCATCCTCCAACTCATCTCCTAACCCCTGTTTTCTTGCTGGTTATTCATGCAACGCAACTTTAGAGCCCAAATACAAACAGCTGAAAGGACGATTCTTGCTCAGGGTTTTTCTCCGTAGCGCCTTTAAAGCTCCTGTCTAAATGAACGCGTTCGTTCATTAGCCACAATTCCCCAAAGCACCGAGCAAAGTTTGTGATTTTAATTACTTTTTGCAGGGATCTGAGCACACGGAGACTTTAACAGATGATTATAGTTCGTATTATTCATGCAGGTTTTTTTTAATCCCTTTCTCTGCTAGGACATGGTCGATAGATACTAAAATTGAAGTCTGCTAATAAATTCCCAGTCCCGTCCCACGTGAGGCGTCTTGATCTTCGAACGAAAGCATTTTGCTGACAAAACGATTACATTTTCCTGAGAGGTGCCACAAAGTACGTCCGTACGGAGGGTACGAGCTGCCAGGGTTGCTGTGTGCTGCTGGGGAGGAATTTGCCAAAGTTACGTTTCATCCTGTTTATCTCTCAACCTCCAGTGGGGCTGGCTGTGTCACACGCTGGGTGGTAAAAAATACGGAGATTTTCAAACAGAAACATGGAATATTTATATGGTTGCAGACGTTTGTGGAAATATTAGTGGGAAAATCTAACCAACTAAAGTAAAACGCCAACAAAACTATTTTAAAATTAATTAAACGGCTTGGATCCATTTTTTAACTGTTGAGGTTTTAATCCTCAAGCATTTATTTGGTCTATTTGAAGTTGCTGTAGCTTCTTGTATTGTAAACATTTTAGGGCCACATTCTTCTTTGTACGCAGTCTGCTCAGTAAGAGACCCGGAGGGTTTGTCTGCATATGGAAATTTATTGTTGTCTAGGAATAATTCTTTGGCTGCAGCTGTGTAACCCCTCCTGCATTGTAACCTGGTTCCTGATAACGAGGGGACCGCTCCTGCTTCTCCTCACATCTTCTTGTCTCCTCGATGGGAGCTCCTCCGGTGTTTTCCCCTGCTGTCAGCCCCGGCGATGCCATGAGCTGGGGAGCTCCCAGTGCAGGAGGAATATGAGGTTAATGAGAATCTGTATTTTACTTTTTTTTTGGCTTATGTTTACAGGGTTTGATCCTTTAGTCTCCCAAGACAGCTTTACACCTGTGAGTCTGACTTCTTTGATGCCCGTTTACTGGGGAATGAGCCCCTTCTGAGCTCGCTGTGCAGGTTGCCAACTTGCTTAGCATCAAAAAGGAAGGGAAAGCAACAAAATTGCTTGGTGCTTGCATTGCACGGAGGAGCTTTCACGAACTCCTCAGAACCCAAATGCCTGTATGTTTGATTGCAGGTGCAAGGAAGGAATAAAAATAACTAATCCCAGGGCGTAAGCAGCCTTTGCATTTGTTTAAGGTCCGAGAGTCCTGGCTGTGGGGTAGCTGAAGGAGAGGAGCGGTCGCTTTGCTCACGGCTGGTGGGGTAGGAGGGCTGTGAACCGAAGCGGGGAGCGATGCTGCATCCCTTGGGAAAGGTAAAGAAAAGGCGGAGGGGTGACACAGTCTGGGCTGAGCTAGAGTTTGTCTGAAACCCCAAGTCTGCCTGCTTCACGCTGATGAAAAGTGCTTGTGTGGCTGCTAGTGACCCTGAGAGTTGGGACCTTGGCTTTGAACTTCTTTCCAAGTGATAAGAGAGAGATTTAATCTGATTTAATTTTACTCTACAAATATGTTTAATCTTTTAACGATGCTCCAAATGATGTATAAGCATTGAGAAATCATCGTCTTTTCCCCCCTGTTGACCCATACAATCCTTTTATGGAACAACACGAGTGACTTGTGTAAAGCTCTTAACAGCATTAATGTGAACGATGCTGTCATCTTCACCAGCAGCGCGCCTGACTCCGCAGTGCCCTGAGCTCGATGGAATCCGTAAGTGCCCTGAATCTGATGCACTCAGTAATAAAATGAATGCAAAATAACAGAAGACACTTCTGTAGGTATATAAAATTTTTTTGGGGTAGGCAGAGATCCTCTTCCACTTCCACTCTGGCTTTGCATCGTAGCCTCAAGTGAGAGTAAATTACAGGTCTGAGCACTTCAACGCACCTTCGTTTTGGAAGAGTTGACTATTATTTTGTGCTGAGTGCCGTCGAGATGCGAATGAATCCTAGGGCTTGGCAGCACACCTCTCTTTAAGAAGTTACAGTGCATCAGCTGATCTCTGATGCTCTTGCAGGAGCTCTTAGCCCGTGGCAGACGTTCCTTAGCTCCCTGCGGGACAGCTCAGGCTGGCCATACCCTTTCCGATCTGCTGGAAGCCATGGGCTGAAGGCACGCTGCCTCCCGCCGTTGGAGGCAAAAGCATCCTTTCACCGGAGTAACAGCTCCTGCGTTCACGGCGTCAGCTTGGTTGCACCCAGCTACCCAAGTGAGGAGTGATGAAGTTGAATGCAAAAGCCAGTCCAGGGCAAGTTGACCACACTGAGGTGGTGGCATCTGAGATGTGGAAGGGATGGGCTGGAGCTCAGTAAATTGCTTTACAAGGGCTGAGTTAAATAGGACTTTCTCTTTTAACAGACAGCAGCTTGTGGCGAGGCTCACAGATGCTCTCGTTATCCTGTATCCCGTGCTGGGACGGCACCGTCCTGGCCTTCGTCCCGTTGCTGGGGGAGGTTTAGCACACCGGTGGATCGTACCGAGGGGATGAAATATCTTCTTGGGG
>NW_009621797.1:11869-15088 GCF_000690535.1 Cariama cristata
GGGAAAGAGCAGTGGTGCAGCACCAGCTGTGCCTTTGGCTGTAATAAGAAAAAATTCCCAGTGGAAATATCCATGTCTAACTCTTTAAGGGGGATTGGTGCGTTTAGGGGGAGGACTGGAGCTGCAGCCGTCCCCGAGCACTGGAAACGAGGAGAAAAATCAAAACTGCCAGACTGGGTCAGAGCAAAGCTTCACCCATCCAAGGCTGGCCAGAAGAAGATGCTAAGAGGACAGGGCATAATCCTGACTTTTTGCAGCCAGCATTTCAGGGACTTTCCCATCAGGATGCTTCCTCCAGATCCCTGTGTTTAATAGCTACCAGTGGACCTGTCCTCTGTGAGCTTATCCAGTCCTTCTTTGAAGCCGTAGGTATTTCTGGCTCCCAGAACATCCCCTGACAATGAGTTCCACAATTTAATTACAAGGGGAAAGGAAATAGCCTTGGCTAGATTTTTAAACCTGCTGCCTGATCCCTTTATTCCTGTGTTGTCAGAAATGGTGCCTGGAGAGGGATTGAGAAGGGGAAATGAGGGAGAAGGGAGAGAAGGTAGGGCTTGAATTTGGGAATAAAGTATGGGGAGAGGGGGAGAAACTGCTAAATTAATACCAAAACAGAGCCTTTCCAGGGATGGGATGCTGTCGTGTGCAGCGAATACACTAGCTTCATCCTCTCTGTGCTGATGAACGGGATATTGAGTTGGTGCCGGTTTAATATTTGGGAGGTCAGACTGGTGTGAAGTGAGATGACGTCGGTATAAACCCAGTGTAACTACAAGCATTTGGTACTCGGTAAGTGAGTGCCTCCGGCCTCGGGCTGGCTGGGCTTTTGGGCTGCCCACCTTGAGCCACGTGTGCCGGGGGAGGAATCGGGTGCAGCTGATGGAGGGAGGTGAGGATGTCTGGCTTTGTGTCTGCCAACGAACGGCAGGAGATGCCCCAAACCTGGCGTTGTTATTGCGGTTTTAAATCCAGCAGGATAGCTGATGGGGTATTTGGGGGGTGAGGTTCTCGCTGAGCTGTGTGTTTGCGTGGTTCAGCCCTGCAAAAACCACACTGGGGCCGCACCTCTGGCTGCTGGGGCAGTACTAATTCCCAAAACAGTACCTCCAGGTTATATATACATATGTATCTATATATGTGTGTGTGTTTTTTCCTTCATCTAGTCTAAAGAACAGAAAATGGCTGTCTTCGTGGGGATGTTTTTGAAGCAGGACAATAAATAGCATCCCGGGGACTTCACAGCTTGCTCTTTCAGCTGCGCGTTCTTCTAACAAAAAATGTGCATCTTGGATTTTCCATACTGGCTCCCAGTGAGTGGGTGACTTCGTTCGGGACTTGCACTGTTTCAGGATGTCCCCAGCAAATATGGTTCCTTATAGACATCTAAGTGTGTTTCACACTGCTTTCTTCTTCTGCCATTTGTAAATATTTTGCCCGTTTCTGAATCATTCATTCCTTAAATGGCTTGGATGGGAGAAGGAATCATGCGTAAAATACATGTTAAGGCTTAAAACACTGCAAGTCTGAAAGGATGTTAAAAAATAAATCGAGAAATTATTTTTACGCCAGAAGAGCCCTACTTAAGCACTAAGAGGGGATGGGAGATGAAGGGACGTGGTGTCACACCAGAGCTGGCGCAGGCTGGGACGTCACTGGGGTTTGCAGGGTAGGGCTTTGCCTTGGGGTGGGATTTGGGGAATGAGATCCCTGGAGAGGCTGGTGCTGAGCGGTGCTGAGCTCGGGGAGCTGGCGACCGCAGCGAGGGGTTGCAGGGCACCGCGCTCCCCGGGTCCTGCAAACTGGGCAGGTTCTTGGTTGTCCTGGTGCTGCTTACAGCCATGGCGTGTATCCAGTACGACAAAAAATAGAAATAACTATTCTCCGATTTATTAGTGACCTACAAATTTTGCATAACAATTAATCAATTCAGGCTTGCAGCTAACTGAAATAGCGTATTAAATCTGTGTCTCCCATACAGCAGCGTGTCCCTTGCTGTAGCAAACTGCAAACCTTTTCTTTTACTCCACCTGCCTCTAAGCAACGAAGAGTAAAGGTTAAAATGCTGTTGCTCAGGAAGGGAGTGGTGTTTGGGTGTTGTGGTTTGTGTTGTTTTTTTTTTGCTTGAAGGATTAACATGTGGCAGCGACACGCACTTTTATAGTGCCTCTGTTCCGGGATCTCAGAACGTCGTCGGGCTGTTAATTAATTAAAGCCTGTCAACAGCTTCATGAGCAAAGGTGGTGGGTTTTATCACTGGTAACCAAGTGCTCTGCGCTGTTGCATGGTGCTTTATGGGGAAGGAAGGGAAACCTCGATGTTTTAGAAATGGGAAACGGAGGCAGAGAGGAGCAGGGCTTGGGTGAACACCCTGTGGATGGGGAAACTGAGGCAGAGCAAGGGTGAGTGACTATAGCAAGTTGGGGAGCGCCGGGAGTTGGAGCTTGGACCAGTGCCCCCTCCCCGAGAGGTCTTTGCCCTTGGCTCCCGTGGCCGATGGTGTTATCCCAACCCCAACAACTCCAACCGTGGCTGAGCAGCCCAGCGTGGGGCATTTCTGGGATTCATCCACTCGTGTTCATTCCTTTGTGTTTGCAAAAGCTCTCGGTAAGGTTTTTGAAGGTTACCTTCAAAAGCAAAACATTTGCTTGAGAAAACTGAATAAAGGCTCTGGCCAGGAGCCAGGATAATGTTCCCTAATCTCCTGTAGTGCTCATCATCTTTGCCGTGTTGCCAGAGTCCAAGGTACAGTTGGCTATCATTTTCCTTTTGTGGCTGTGGACTATTCCCACCTTCTCGAACCCAGCTGCCATCAGGACAACAAAGTGTCTTTTAAATTAAGCCTCGGGTTTTCATAGTCTGGTACATCATCATGTCAAACCTTGACGCTGCGCTAGGCAATGGATTTTAATGCTGCTGTCTGGTTTTCCTCCACCGCCCAACCAGAGGGGCTTTAGGGCATTTTTGGGTTGCATCAGCCAGGCGGATGCACGACCCGAGCTGGGTGCAATACGGGTAAAAAAAGGGACCCACGCTTGAGGCTTCTCCCCTGAAGCAGCCACCGTCCCTCCCCAAAAAATCTCTGGGAGGTTTGGAGGAGGCAGGGCCCACAAGGAAATGACCCTTTTGGGAGATGTTTTCTGTATCTGCCCCCTTCTGCCTTATCACCCCCTCGGGGGCGATTTCGCAGCTCCCCGATTGCTTCTGCAGCAGACGGGCTCC
>NW_009621797.1:15133-16139 GCF_000690535.1 Cariama cristata
GCCGAGGCAGCTGGAGCCGGCACTCCACCAGCCTGCGAACAAAAAGCTGCTTTTTGCCTGAGTTATTTTGGATTATTGCAGCATTTCTCGCTCTCCCGGGGAACAGGCGTGCGCAGAGCTGGTGGTGTCTGCCTTGCCCGTTGAGTTCAGCTGCTGAGGCTGAGCCGCCTCCAGGTTTTGACCCGACTTTGTGCCATTTTGATGGGCAAAGACCTGTGGGGGAAGGAAAAAAAAAAGGCATTGGGAAGTGTCCATGTGTGTTTTTGGAAAGCGTATGTCTTTTTCAAAAGAGTCTCAGTGCACAAACAGCCCTGCTGTTGGAAGGAAGACCCAGTTTGGTAGCTGGTGCCGTTGCCAAGATCAACCCAAAGTCAGCTGCTTTTTCCAGCAAGGCTGTTCGTGTTTGCATCCCTCAGATAAGGCAGCGGGGCCCGCCTGGATCCTGCCTTCGCCTCCCGCTGCTGCCCGGCGTCTGTGGGGACGTAGGTAGCTCCTGTAAGGAGCGATGACGTTCCCAGTGAGTTGCACCATGGTTTGGCGATGGCTGGACCATTTTGATGGATGGTTGAGAGGTCCTTTGATAAAGGACAAAAAAAATATGCGGCTCCTCTTCTGACTTCTGTTTTTTTTTCCTTTTTTGCCATGGCTGATGTTCTTGCAAGGTAATATGCTGTCAGTGTCAGTTCTCCCCCCTCCTATCAGTATAAAATATTTGGGGACAGCCCTCCTTTTTCCCCTAGTGCAAGCATGGCCACAAAACCAAGTTCTTAAAGCTGCTACAGCACAGCCCTGTCTCGCTAAGGGCCTTGCAGGCTCTTGCAGTGGATGAGGTTATTTAATTTTTACGGCAATGTGCCCAGGTACCGACTGTGCCCCTGGGTCCTTCTGGGCTCTGACGGCTCCCGGCAAGCCATGTCCCTCGGTGCTGGTTTGCTGGATGGAGAGGGCAGGAGCGAGGCAGCGCTTACGGATGGGCCCCATCGGGCCGGAGGAAATCTTTTCCCTC
>NW_009621797.1:16170-18166 GCF_000690535.1 Cariama cristata
GGATGGCAGCATTTGGAATGGGAGTTGGACTGGTAGCGCCCATCACTTCCCAGCCAAAGAAGTTCAGCTCTCGGCTGGTGCTGCTGGAGCATCGGGATGGACTCGGCGTGCAGGCGTGGTGGCTCTGGCTGCGATGCTTCTGCAGGATGAGGGTGGTCTCCACGCGGAGCAACTCGTTGCTGCCGTGCTGGACCTGCCCTCTCAGCACCTCACATCATGGTTAAAACTGATACAGTGCTTGTTTTCTTTTCTTCATTAAGTCTAGCAGGTCTAATGGCACTGCACATAATGAGCTTTGAAAGGTAAATTTGTTCTGATGCGTGTTTGACAAACTCCAAAGGGCTTTTGCTCAACAAGTTTTTGTGGTTCCCATTGACTTGGAGAAACCCAAGTGCCCAAATCGATAAGGTTCCGCTTGGATAATTGAGATGGGAATTTGGTTGATTATGTGAAGTGGCGGCTGAAGTGGATAATTGCAGATCTTGAAGCGTTTGTCCTATTTGCTAGTTTAGATTGAAGAAAATTTAGGTGCAATTTTACAGGTGTAGAGCTACAAAATGACTTCTGAGGGGAGGTACTGTGCATGTATTGATAAAGTAACAAAGCTAAATAACTGGTATTTCTTTGTGTGTTGGAAGAGAGCAGACGAAAAGTAAAAGCACCGGGGGCGACTGAACAGCGGGGTGCTGCAGCCTGGCCCGCTGTCGGTCAGAGAGGTCCTGCGGCTTCCGCGGGGACCCTTTTTGGGGAGGAGGGGGGATCCTTCCTCCCACGTGGCTTGTAGCATTCCTTGAAAACTCAACCTATAATCATGTTTTTATGTTCTTTTAATGTGTTTGGCAAACTGCTCTCTAATCTGCCTTCCCGTTCTGCTGCAGCCCACTGGTGAACGTGCCCAGGGCGAGGGCTGCTGCCCGGGAAGGACGGACGTTGGGGAGCCCTTACAAGGCTGCTGTGATGGGGGAGGCCTTATGGCTTGTGTTTCTAAAGATATTCTGAGGTCTTCAGTGTGGTCCGATTTCAGCAGATTACTTAGGTATTCCTAAATTAATCTTTATTCAGTCACTGGGTTTTAAGTGTGGTTCGATCCAGGCACCTGCTGAGGTCCTTGCCATTGGACTGGGGCACAAGTGTGCAATATAAATGTGAAATAATCTGAAATAGTTGTACTGATGTAGAGCACTAGTGCTGGGTCTTCTCGATGTGATTTGAGCTTTGTTGAAGTCAAGTTTTCTTGGGATGGGAACCTGACCTCTCCCCTCCCTGTAAAGTGCCCTGAATACTGGCTTTTCTTAGGGAATAACAAACACCAGCGGTTGTGTAAAGCCCCCAATGCTTTATGCACTATTTCTACAAATAATCCTTGTTTATAATTCATTCTTGGCAGAAAAAAAGGCTTTAAATTATTAAGATGCTAAATATTTTGCAATGAAAGAAGGGAGGTAAAGCTCTTGACAGAAACAAATTGCCAGGGAGAGGTTGTTCTCTTCAGTGCTTTAAAGTATTATGAGAAATAATGTGTGGGGGAGACTGGGGATTTATCACTTGATCAAAAGGTCTGCTTCTCTTATTAAAAAAAAAAAAAAAAAAAAGAAAAGGGAGGGCTGCTTGGTGCATGCTTTCCATAGCCCCCCAAAACAAGGAGTGTCCTCGAAGCACACGTGCGGGTCCCCGGAGCCGTCCCTGCTCACCCTGGGGCCAAAGCGGGGGGTCTGTTGTGGTTTAGGTGGTGAAGGGCAGCAGCCCAGAGGTCTCATCCTGTCCCCAGCTCCACCACCCCAGTTTTTAAAGCCGTGTTTGTGTGCTCAGCGCTCCCCTGAGGGCAGATTTTCAGGGGAGCTTGGGGTGCTGCAGTGGGGACCCTTGCCATCCGTCCAAACACCTGGAGCTCTCCTGGTCCAGGGATTCTGTATCCGTTCTTTGGGAGTGGGAGATGCTGGTGCTGGTCCATCGTGCAGGTGTGTTGTGTGTGTCCTGTGTCGTAACGACCGGCTCC
>NW_009621797.1:18183-19380 GCF_000690535.1 Cariama cristata
CTCGTTGGTAAATCAAGGGTGTTCCAGTGGTGTGAAATGGAGGATCTTATAATTAGTGATTTTGCTACCTGTTGCTGGTTTTGTCCTAATATTACATCAGCTAGTACTTCTCAGCTCCTGGAGTCACGTAACCGGACAACCATGAGTGAGTATATGTGTATATATACAGACAGGCATGATATACAGCAAATATATATGTATTTAAGCAGTTATACGCATAATCTTCTAGCTCCTTTTTGGAGAGACATTTGAAACGTGAACCACAGGGATTCAAACCCCAGGGTACTCCCAACATTTATTATTTTTTTTATCATCTCAATGTTTTAAAGCAAATATCATCCTTACAGTGACGATGCTTCCAACCCGGGGTAAGCAAAGGGAGGGCAGCCGTGCTGAGGGTGACGCTGGCCCTGCTCAGGCTCTTGCTCGGTGGCGTGCGTGCCCCCAGCACTCTGGTTTTAACTTCTTTTTCCCCTTCCAGGAGACCTGTGCAACTGCAGTGCCTTGGGGACCGCCAGCGCGGCCGAATGCAACGGCACAACGGGGCAGTGCCCCTGCCTCGAAGGCTACGTGGGGCTGCGGTGCGAGAGCTGCGACCAAGGGTTCTACCTGGAGCGGAGGAAAAAAAACCTGCGACTGCAGCCCCGCCGGCTCCGGCAGCGCCCACTGTGATGAGTGAGTAAGGCAACGTTCGCTGAGCATCCCCGGGGAGGGCTGTGTGCGCGGCATTGGGATTTGGGGATGTTTTGGGATTTGGGATGTAGATTAGGCAAGAATGGATCTTGTCATCTGGTGCTAGTATAGAAAAAAAAAAAATATAAAAAAAAAAAGCAAGCAGGAAGGAAGCTGACCTTATGAAAATTCATGAAGCATATTCTTCCTCTCTTTCAGGATCTGGATTATAAAAATATCCATAGCTGTTGCAAAAGCCCCGGCAGCGCACAAGGGAGTTAACTTGCGTTTCTGAGTTGTACAGAAGCAGAACCTCTCCTCTAGTGCCTTGTGCATCCATTAGTCCCTATCGGACGGGACTGCCGTCGGGCTTGAGCTTGGGAGGGGAGTAGAGGCTGGGGTGGAGCACAGGGGCTTTGGAGAGTTTATTTTCCAAAGGGATATTTGTTACACCAGAAGCAAGCACAGCTTTGTGCTCTGCCCTTGCTGAGCACGGTGAAAGAAGCAGCAGCCTGACAGCAGTGT
>NW_009621797.1:19400-28538 GCF_000690535.1 Cariama cristata
TGCCGCCTCCTCTCCTTTGCTGTGTTAAGAAGCCATAGCTGATGCTTTGAGCTCTTGTATAATGAATGTGTTCCTCTTCATTTCACCTTACCCACCCTCACATATTGCCTTTTAAAAGCCAGCAGGCAATTATTTTTATTTTTTTTTTTTCAACCAGTGATCCATCAGCCGTTAGAGATTGTTGCTGAGTTGAGGGTGTTTCTGTGTTCCTGCAGAGAACAGTCTGAGCACCAGCCCGACCCTTCGGGTCCCCTACTCGTGCGCACCGCGCAGTGAGTTGCAAAGCCTCTCCTTGGAGGAGACCCCCCCAGCAAACCACCCTGCAGTGACTTCCAGCCTTCCCGGGCTCCCTTCTCCTGCTGCCACCCAAAAGTCAGCAGCAAAGGTGTTCCCGAAGCCCCCGGCCCTTCTCCAGGGCGCTGCAAGGGAAGCGATACCTGCGTGCAGATGCCATGGGCTTCTGCTGCACTGGTTGCCTTGCGCTGGCATCAGCATCAGCCTTGTTGTCTTTTAGGGTTTGGTCCAGGCTCAGTGCGTGTTGAACCACCTGCACTTTCCTGCCAAGGCTGGAGCTGAGTCAGAATCGAAATGTTCTGCAGGGACATGCTCTTTGTAATTATTTTATACTTATTTTTTTTCCAAACACTCAAACCCTCTGTTGATGCCCTTCCTTTTTGTTTCAATGCTGCATTTTTCTGCTTGCATAAGCTCTGAAAAATCAGAACTTAAAAGTAATGCTCCAGTGGAGTAGAGTGACCTTCTTACTAAAAACAGTGATTCTTGGGGATGGAAAGTGTGGAGTTTTTCACTTGGTTTTCTAGTGGTTGTTTTAGGTATGAGAAGATGTGCCTGGAAGCATCAGGATTAGCCACAGACTAGAAAATCTGAGTTTGGTCAGGTCTACTGGAAGGGCAAATTGGGCAGAAAGGCAGATGGGACAAATCTTATCTTTGAGGGCTGGGAGAGGAGGGAGGTGCTGCTGAAGCAACTGGGTTAACTGGGAGGGAGCATCCTCACCCTGACTCTGAGTCATCGGGCAGTGGGTGAAGGATGGATGTGAGTGACGTCTCCTTACATCTCACCGCATGGAGCAAGCCAAGAAACGCCCTTGGGAGCTTCAGGTGAGATACTCCAAGTCGTGAAGGAGAATGAGGTGGAGTTTGTGCACGTAGTCAGCCATCACACCCAACCCCAACGCGTACAGACCCAGAAATGGCAGCGGGCCTCCTTACCTTCTCCTCTTCAGCACCATGTTACGGCCTTGAGGGATGTGGATCCTCAGCCGTTTAGAAGAGGCAGCGTAGGGCAAAATTTGGGGAGGAGGGCTGATGTTAACAGAGATTGCTCTGTGTTTCTCTTCCCTGCTCAGTGAGGTTTGCTGCAGACGGAGATGACCTCTGGGTGTTTAAAAGAGGAAAATTAGGTCAGTTGTCTCTGTTGTAGGGCTGGGGGCATCAGTATGGCTGTGAGACGGGCAGCCTTGTGCATAGCGATGTGTATGGGAAAATGAAGTGGGATGTAAAATCCGGCAGGGCAAATGCACCCGTCGTTTCTATTGCATGGAAGCGGGGGGGTGCAGACGGCAGAAGTATGGGGCTAGGCACATCTTCTGCTTGTCTGTGGCTGGGATGGATGGGGGGAGACATCTGGGATGTGGGTACCAGGGTGCATCCCTGCGGTGGGGTCTGTCCTGATGGGTGGGAGAGCCCCTTCTGCATTGCAAGGAGATGTGTGTGTCAACCCAGCAATGAGATTTTTGGCTTTTTGTGCTGGAAACACTGGGTCTGGAGTTCTGGGTTTGATGTCTACCTGCTGCCAAGTCCCTGGAGGAGTGGTGTGTGTCCCTCCATCCCTCCAGGCAAGCCCTGCTTGGGATGAGGCACACAAGCGTTGCCCAACACCAGCAGCCAGCTTCTGTTTCATTGATATTAAAAATACTGTAAGCTGTATTTTTTAATTTTTTTTTAAAAGCACCAGCCCAGCTCTAACTTGTACAAGTTAATTCCTGTGTGCCAGCTTAAGAAAAAATGACGGCTATTCGGATCAGTCTCTGAGTAAAACAGCAGCGTAATTTTGGACTCTGACAGCGGCTGATTTGAGAGGCAGACGGCCTCAAGGCTGAGCTCTCGGGGCACACAACACATGCCTGATAGGTTTCAATCAGCTTGCCCAGGCTTTTGTAAAACTGTCTTTTAAAGCACCACCATAGGATGATTATTGGTATTATTGCTAGGGATGCTCTTTGGCCAGCCAGATGGCACACCCAAGTACACTGTTTATTAACTAGACCTCAAATGCAGACCATCAAATAAAAATAAAAAAATCCCTTTCCTGAGGCAGACAGTTGATTTTGGGAGTGAACATTGACCTGACATGCTGTCGCTATGAATGGACTCCGCGGCTGCTAATCAAAGGTCTGTTTTGGTGGTGTTTTAAATTTGATTATCTGGGGAGATCCACACAGATCCCCCTCTGGGATGGTAGAGGATTTCCGTGCTGTGGTTTGGGTGAGATTTTTATTTTTTTTTTGTTAGATGAAAAGCTGTGTGTAGTTGAAGCTAGAGCTTGCTCTCGGGCTGAATGCAATCCTGGGCTGCTCGGAGAGGGCTGACACATCTCGGAGATGGGGAGCGTGTTGTCCCTGTTGCGGTAACGCCTAGAAACCTCAGATAAAACCACATTTCACTGAGTTGGATGCTGTGTAGATGCTTGCTAAAGATAGCTGTGGCCTGGAAGTGTTCATAGTCCATAGAGGAAGGGTGGAGAGAGAAGTTGAAGTTTCAAGGGCCATGGTCAAGCTTACGGCGTAGTGGAGAAGAAGGACGATGACTCATGTGGGAGCACGGGCTGAGCTGGAAGGGCTGTGCTGCCCCTGCAAAGCCCGGGGGACAGTGCCTGGGAGGGGAGGGTGCCTGGTGATGGCCCCAGCCCTTGGTGACGTGGCCCCAGCCAGGAGCTGGCCCCCACCAGCCGCACCTCTCGGCATCTTTTGGGCACCTCGAGTTGAAAGCTGTGTTGTCTGTCTGTCGGTCCTCCAAGGAAGCAAGAACGGCCCTACCTGGTGGAGGAGGCAAAGGTGAAGGTGATGCTGCTGGAGAAGGTCACCACGCCTGGGCTGGCCAGCCCACATTTCCCAAGCTTGCACCCCTGTGCGTTTTATTTTCCTTTTTTCTTTCTGTGAGCAGAGTCCTGTGCCTGAGCTCTCATCTCCCACTCCCTACAGCCAGGCGAGGAGCCAAGCCAGAGGCAGCAAAAGCAGTCCGGGGGGACGGGAGTCTCCAGCCCCACCAGCCAGGGCAGCGGTGGTAACACCGGGGCTCCTCGCAGTGTTTCTGCAGTGCCCGGCACACCCCTGCCCTCCGCGTCCTGCAGCGTGGCTTTGCCCAAAATGCCACTCGTGTCTCAGCCGACCCGTGGCACGGCGAGCCGGCACAGCGGCTGCTCCCCATGGCACTTCCAGGGCGAGAGGTAAAGGGGTTTGGATCGGGGGAAGCCTTCCCCTGCTGCCAAGCAGCAATCGTGCACTGACGTGAGAAGCTGTACCGGCGCAGCTATTTAAATGCATGCAGAAATAATTTTCCCGTGTAAACGTGTCCTCTGGCTGATTTATTTAAAGGAGCAGGGCTGCACGCAGGAGGAGCCCAGCCTGAAAGAGGCAGTGTGTGGTACGCTGCTGGTGAGCAGGAGATTTCAAATGACTCTACGTTTTATTTATTTGTTTATTTTTACCTCGCTAGCAGCACTGGCCATCCCTGGTTTGCTGGGCTGCAAACATGGGTAAAAACTGGCCAAGGGTAGCCCAGTGTGACCCAGTGGTCTGGGACCTTGACGGCTCATCTGCTGTGTGCTGGTGCAGGGCTTCCCTGCGTGGTATTACCCTGATTTACCTCTTGCAAGGCATTCATCTGAGGTTTTCCTAGCTCAGCACATAGACCTTCATGGCTTTTCTCCAAAGCGTGGCCCTGCAGCCTCAGAGACAGTATGTTTAGCCCACGAGCAACTGTCCCCGCGTGGGTGCTCTTGCACCCCGCAATTTGGGATGTGAACGGAGGAGGAGGGCTGCGAATTAGAGAAGGTGCTATGAGACACCGATGCCTGGCAGAAGGGTTCAGCCCTCGATTCCCTATTTCCCTGGGAGGTTTTGTGTTTTAAACTAACTTACCGCTGTTCTGGGGAAGACAAGATGATGTACTCTTCAGCTTCTGCCGCACCATGACCTGCGCTAGCGAGCAAGAGGAGAACTGCGGCCGCTGTGGGTCTTTAAGGATTCCCACGTGGTTTAGCTAAACCTGGGTTAACCATCTAATCTTGGTTAGGTTTTTCCACTTTCCTTAAAAAGCTCTAAACACACATAATATGCTATCATTGTCCTTAATGAAAACAGATGCATGTTAAATTGGGATCTGTGAATCAATTTAAGTTGCGCACTCTGTGTCTGTGCCTCAGTTTCCCCACAAGCAGAAGGGTGATGGGAAACAGAGGCTCTGTAGCGCTGCTTGGAGGCAACGCCAGCTTTGATTCATGGCCGGCGCTGAAACACACTGCCCAAGTGTGCGGCACTCTGCTCCTTCGCCTCTCCTTACTGCTGGCTGGGGAGACAGCTCTGCAGCCTGTGATCCTGGTTCATGCACAGTTCGTGCCGCAGGCTCGGAATAACTCATGTTAGAGAGCTCCTGTCACTCATTTCCATTAAAAAAAAAAATAAAGAAAAAAGATAAAGCATGCATGTAATGGCTAAAGTGTTAATTCAGAGATGTGTTGCCCCCTCAAGGGGATCTTATGCTTTGTGTTCGTATTAAAAAAAGCATTAAGGCAGAGCATCCCTGAGAGCATTTATACATGGGTGTCCCCTGGGGCAGGGATGCTGAGAGGGGAGTGCTGGTAGCTGGGCCGTCTCCATCCCTGTATGCTGCCTTTGTAGTGGGTTTCTCTTTGGAGAGGCTGATCTTGTGACCCTTACTCATACGGGTTTGCAAGAGCATTGCTGGTGAGGGTAAGGTCAGCAGCACTGGACAATGTTCTTTGTTAAGGTCTTTGAATAAGGGTTGGGGTTTCTGAAGGAGCTGGGCAGGGGGAGCCACACGCTGGGCTTGCAGAGCTGGTGGGATGTGAAAAGATGCAAAGAGACCATGAGGGGACAAGCAATGAGGAACACTGGTCCTGATGGTGTTGGGAAGCAGCCAGGTGGGTCACAGACTAGACCCACCTTGAGCATCACGTGGTATGAAGCTACATGGGGCAGAATTTGTTGTGTGGTTTTTGATTTTGTGTTTTTTTTTGTTGGTTGGAAAATGCAGGTGCATTGAAATTCAAGGTTTTTGTGAAGCTTCGGGAGCCTGGCCAGGAAGGGCACTTGCGGCAATGGGTTTTGATGAGAGAGACCTTGTGTTCCCAGGGCTTCTGCCTATCCCAACCACAGGAGGTTATTTGGGGGAAGGTGGTGTTCTCATTTTTCATCCAGAAAATCTTCATTTTCTGTCTTTAGAGTGTCATCACACTTCTGAAATGTCTCTTCTTTGCGTGGGAACTGTATTTCCATCCTACTGTATTTTAGCAGTCCAGTAAGCGACATTGGGCACTGCCCCCCTTTGACGATAAGACCTTGGGAGCCCAACTCCTCAAGGACTCATTTTTTTTAAAAAAAAAAAAAAGAAAAACAAACAAAAAACCCCCTTTTCCCCTATTTTAAAAAGACTGCTCTCCCTTTTATAGATTGGCTGAGCACAAGCAGTGGCTCATTATCTCCCAGTAATGCCTTGTCAGCATCACTCTGCAGAAAACAGATTTTTTTTTTTTTTTTGTGGCAGAAATCATTACACGTGGATGTCATAAAAGCAGAAGAATACCCCGTTAGAGCATATTTTTCCGTGTGCTTTAATTATCTAAATCTCTCTCCTGTTACAGACTCTTACATCCTTTACATCTGATTAGCTCTTCTCCTCTCTTCCCCCACAAGCAGGTAAATATTGTACCTGCACCCATTTTTATTCGGTTGCAGACAGGGGTGGGAAATGAAGGAGTGACTGGACACAGCAGCATGGAAAGGTGGGTTGTTACCATCTCCCCTACAGTAACTGTGGCTTCTCAGAAATCCTCTTATTTTGTTGATTTTTTTTTTTATTATTTTTTATTTTTTTTTCCCTCCCGCAGCAGGCTTTGCTGTTTCTGTGTTGTCTGTTGCAGACTTGCTGCTCTGGTAAACATTGACTGCCCTCAAAAAAAAAAAATAAAAATTTGGCTCAACTTTTTAAGCGCTTGTGGCTAAATTCTGGTTTGGGGGAGGTGGTACCCAGCCTGACTTCAGGCAGTGCTTCTTGCCTGTGCCTTTTTCTGCTGCCTGAGAGGAGGCATCAGTAGAGATCTGGGGGATGGAGGGACTAATTTGGGCAAAACTGGTGTGTCCAGCGGGGACCAGCCCCATCTCCCTGCCTTTCCCATTGATGCATCCTCCTCTGTGTTGAGGTTGCCCGTCCCATCCCCATATTGCTGTGATCTCCAGGGTATGCTCTGGGAAGCCAGGACCCACTGTTTGGGATTGAGAATTTTGCCATTAGTTAGGCTTTTGCTGCTCCTCCTCATGCCAAACCATAGACGACCCCATCCAACCTCTGTCTCCAGAGCCATTGTGGTCTTCTCATTGCTTCCTTCCTCCCCAGCCACCGAGGTCTCGGTGGGTGATGTCGGGAGGGCACCCAGAGGAGACAACACAGCCCCAGGCTGGAGATCCCCGGCAGCGTGGGGCATCCTTGGCGGGGGAGACGGGGCCGCGGAGGCGGCGGTGGCCAGACAAGGTGGCCCTTTGACATTTACAGAATGGCCTTTCAGAGCTGTGAAGTGTCCCCGCTCCGTCGAGGGCTGCCATATAAACAGATGCCGTCCTCCGGCACAAAGCGAGGAATGCGGCGCACAATGGCCCAATGTTCGCCGCAATAAAGCCCCGCTTCTTCTGCCCTCCACAAAGGCAGCTCTGAGGGTGGCGGCGGGCGTGGGGCTCGGCCGCGGGGGCCCCCACCCTTCCACTGAAGCCTTTCGGCTGCCGGTGGCTTTGGGTTGAGCTGAGGGAGCGGGGAGGTGAAACCCAACCACGTCCTACGTGGGGCTTTTGCCTGCTCTCCACTTCCCCACGTGCCGATATTCAAATTGACTGACCTAAAGGAAAACCAACACGTGGGTTATGAGGGTTCTTGCTTTGCTCAGGGTGAGTGTTAACAGCGTTGGTTTTCTATGGAAGTCTCTTGGAGAGCTTAGCTTTCAAGTCTTAACTTTTCTATGTTGCCCAAAAGACGTTAAGAGATTTTATCCCCTGGCTGCTGTCAGACATCACAGAAAATCAGCACAAAAGGAGCCGGGCTCACTGGAGAAACGCACCTTTTTTAGTGACATCTCTTCTGAATCCTCCTAATCTTGTGCAGCATCCTTTTGTCTTATTCCATCAAAGTGTGACAAAGCCTTTTCATGAGGGTTGTTTTACAGATGCTCGTAGTTCAGCAACGCGTTTTTCCTCATTCATACGGAGCGCTGTCATTGCTGTTAATTGTATGTGTTACAGGAACACCTCTGGGCTCTGCTGGGATGAACGATGGGCATGTCTGTAGTCAGAGATTTAGGAAGCAGCGGCTGGGAGGGGACAGGGCAGCAGGCGAAGCTGGAGATGCCGCGGGGTTGGGGAAGGGCTGGCTGTGGCTCTCGCTTTCCTCTCTTCCCCGGGCAGCGTGGCCCCTCGCCGGCTCTTCTGGGGATGATCCTGGCAAGTGACGTGGTCCTGGGAGATGCTGTGGTGGGAGGGGTGCGTACGTATGTCTTCATCTTCAAGATGAAGACAGTAAATGTATTTGCCAAAGCTCTCCTTCAAAGCTATGGGGGCTTTTGCTTGGCTCATCCGCGTGGTATGCCCTGATTTGAGACCCATGGGAGCTCCCTCCTTCTCTGACTCTGCCCCAAGATTTTACCAGTCTCATTTTTAAGTGAGAATAAATAAAACTTAAAAGTTTTAAAACTAAAGGCACAAAAGCCTGGTGCTGTGCCGTTTTGGCTGGCTCTGACTTGGTCAGGCAACCCCTGGGCTCTCAATGGCAGCTGGGCATCCAGGTTTTTCTGGCAGCTGGGAAAACATTCAAAATGAATTTCTCCCTTCCTACCTCTTGGAAAAAAAAAAAAGGGAAGAAAATAAACGATTAGAGCTTGCTAGGGGTTTTCTGTTACACCATTAAACCGTGCACAGCTTGTCTCTGAACAGCCCTTAAGGCTATGGTCCTCCGTCTTCCCATCCGTCTTGTGTCTGTCGTGTCCCTGTTAACTTAAGGATGTTTCTCTGGAGGAGGAGTGGAGGCCCATTGCAGATGCAACTGCACATTGCGATCTGTCTCAGGTCACAGATATTTTAATGCTTTTTGTTTGGTTTTTCTCCCTTGTGATGAGGCCTTGAGTTCCCATGCTGTCCTGTGCCGAGCGGCGCAACGTTAGGGCATTGCCCGAGCTCCCAGGCAGAGCCCAGCCCATCAGCGTGTCCGTCCCTGGCCATCAGACCCGGCAGAAGAGTATCTGGAGGATGCTCTGCGGCTTCAGACCAGGCAGGAGACAGGATTTTGGAGGTGTTACCTGTTCTCTGTGCTCCGCTCCTAGGATGCTTCCAAGTGGGGTCAAAACTGTTTGCAATCTTCCCCTTTAACAGTAGCCAGAGTACTGCACTGGGGGTGTGTGTGTCTGTCTCTCTCCTGTATCCCCTTAACCTCTGTAGCTGTAAAGCTGCGGTCCTGTGTAAAATCCCACCACAGGGAATGCTTTGTTGCTGCCAGTGGCACAAATGACTTGGCGAGCGATGGGCTTTCCTGCCTCCTGTGGCTGTTCCCCTTGGGTGGAGTGGAAGGGGGCTGCAAGTGAAATCAAAACTGGCTTTTGCAGATGTATTTTGGGGTGTAGGCTGTTCCCCCTTGCCCAATATTTTGCTTTTATTTACACCCGCCTCCCCAGTGTCTGCAGGCGTGCTGCTGCCCTGGGTGGCCGCATCCTGCCGTCAGGTACCATCCAGCCCCAGGCTATTGCCCTGCAGGCATTGAGACAGCAGCTCCTAAGCCATAACATGATGCCCGAGGGCTGAGGGTGATTAAATGCACGAGCTCCTGCCTTGGGGGGGGGTCC
>NW_009621798.1:0-6728 GCF_000690535.1 Cariama cristata
CTCGCCGGACCCCGCAGACGCGGACGCTCGCACGAGCATCCCCGGCATCCATCCCAGCCCGGCACGCCGGTGACAAAGGTCCCCTTGGCCGGGGCCGGGCAGCTGGCACTGCAGGTGGTTACGCAGGGCAGCGTGGCCCTCGCGGGCTGCAGAAACTTGGCTCTAAATCTTTTCCCGTGGCTGTTAAATCAGTAATGAAGCAGGATATAAAGTGCTTTTGCAGCTTCTGGGATATCAGGCCTCTTCACTGCCGGCTTCACAGCTGTTACTTCTAATCAGCTGGGCAGGCACCATAGAAATGTCAATTTTAATAAACAGTCTTTCATTTCAAATGCGGTTTAGGTTTTACCGGTGGAGAGGGGGGACTGCTGACCTCGTGATCTCCCGTGTCAGGACTGCTCACTGAACGCGTGTAACTCCCTCCCTTGCCGCCCTCCCGTGCGCCTTGCTGCAAGTGGTGGTGGGGACATTAAGGACCCAGTGGTGACCAACTGGAGTCCATGGACTGGCATCCCGTCCTGGACGGTGGGTGTGAGCCGATGCCTCGGGAGGAGGGTGAGGGCAGGAGAGGGCTGTCGAGCTTTCCCCCAAGACACTCTGAGCTTTCAGCAGTCTATGGCTCAGGGAGTTCCAGAACCACTGGTTGTGTCTCTGTGTTTAATTAGAGGTGTTTAATTAGCAGTGGCTCCGTTTGGATCACACTCTGCTCTGAGCCTGGACCGTGCCAAACTTGATAAGGCTCAGTACTCTAGTGCAGCCACTTTAAAGTCTGGGAATAAATAAACAGCGGAGTCGGCATCTTGGCTTGAATCCCTGCTAGGAGCCTGATATGGTAGGACTGAGGTGGGCTGAGACCTGGGGTGTTGCTGTGGGGGCTCAGGTACCTCTGCAGCTCCAGGTCTGTGCCAGGCCATGAGCTCTCACAGGAGCAGACCTGGCCCCGGTACCGCTCTCCTGCCGCGAGGCCTCGCTGCCCACCTCCCACCCTTCTCCCTGCCGTCTCCGGCACCGATGTCCCTCACTCTCACCATCGCCAGCCAGGTCCCCCCACCCCTGCTCTGTTAGGAAGAAAAACACAGGCGTCCCCGTAACATTTTTATTGCTTTTTTTGTTGGTCTTGCTAGGTCCAGGAAAAGTCCTAGGTGTTATCCGAGGCTTGGCGAGAGCAGCTTCTTGCAGGTGTCATTTTTTATCAAAGCTACGTGGGTTAAGGGAAGAAAAAGAAGAGGAAAAATACTGATTTTTACATTCTTCAGTCGCTGCTGTGGGGTTACAGGCATGGGCATGAATCCATTCCCAGGAAGCCACCAGCAGAATTTGTTAAAGGGCACGAGAATGAAGTATTCGCAGCAGGTGGAAGTAAATCACGCTGGGAAGGAGACAGAGAGAGAGGGAAGGCCCCCCTGAGCCTCATTGCAGATGCTGCCTGCTCGGCCCTGCAGCGGCCAGCAGCATCCCGGGGCGGACACTGATGTGGTTCGCCTCGCCGCTCGCCAGGACAGTTCGCAGGGCTGTGGGGGATCTGGGCACCATGCCTCCTAACGCTGTTTTAGAGACGGGGAGAGCGTGCCCCTCTCCATGCGCCGTCAGAAGCGGTTGTGCGAGAGACCGCGCGTGCCTGCGTGCGTGTTTGTGCATGCACGCCTCTGCGCGGAGGGAGAGCGGGGAGCGTTTCATGCTGATCCTGGGGAATTTGGCTTCCTTTTAAGTGAGGATCTCTGCTCGAACGCTTTTTTTTTTTTCTCCCTAGCAATCCCTCATTGTCAGGACTTCAATATTTTCTGGAAACATGTAATATGTCTGGCCATTTCTGTCTGTTGAGGAGAATCGACGTGTGGGTTGTAATATATATTAATTCCCCGGAGGGACATTGAACTGCTTCCTCTGCCCAGGTGGAAAGGGATAAACACAGCCACTGACATGCTGTTTAGTCTGAAAATAGCCCACTGAATGCATAATGAAGAAGCCTCCCGAGGAGTTCCTCTGCATGTTAAAATGGTGTTCAGCAGCCTGTGCTGTCACACAACATAATTTGAAGATGAATGTGCATCCAATCAGCCTACCAATAGCTGACTGTCACCGTCTGGCCATTAGTATTACCTGTCTGTTCAATGGCAGCCGCGGCTCCGGGAAGCAAGAAGTTTGTCGGTCCCAAAATACGTCTTATGTGTGAACGAGACAAATGAGGAACTCTGTGTCTTGGCTTTGTGCTCGGCGCCCATTTCATGCTGAACAGCCACTTGGCTTTAGCTGGCGAGGACAAAGGAAAATGAACATTTTTCTTCAGTGGGAGGATTTCTGAACGATCAGGGGAAAGAGCACCCTGCATCCTTTGTAAGCCTAAGGGAGGCAGAGCGGCTGAGGGTCCTTCAGTGAAAGATGCTGCGGGTTCTGGTGCGCGCGGTCCCTGCTTGCACCAAAATAAAAATTGTCAACCTTGATCTTTTAAAACGCGAGCCAGCGTTTGAGCAAAACGGCTCACGCTGGAGTCAATTGTCAAGTGGCTTCTGCTGTTTAATTCACACCCTGGTAACAACACTTGCATGAATGATATGTAGACACCACTTTTGTCTCCGAACGTTTGACAGCAATTAGGGCTTCACTCCAGGGGCAGAACATCATACTAACACTGGAGTGCTGTAGGAGGAGGTTAGGGTAAAGAAATTAGCCATCTGTCTGGTGGAGACTGTATCCTCCAGGAGGCAGTTAGATGTCAACAACAGGCAAAATGTTTCCATTCTCATTGTCCTGCACTTCAGTTGTACACAATGGCGTGAAAGGCGCACAGAAGCCCCATTCACTTCCAGTTATATAGAGGTCTGCCACCAGCCACGCTGACAAACACTCCCTGGCAATTGTAGCTGGTGGCAGCTGAGAGCTGCTCCCCTCTGCGCCGCTTGCAGAGATGCCTGTCAATTTTGGATGTCCCATCATGGAAAGCTGGGAGGCAGGGACGTAGGTGTTTAGCAGTGGAAAGCAGAACCTGACTGCAAATGAGGAGGCAAAGTGATTTTTACAGCCCTTAGCTTCAGGCAGGATGAAGCCGGTGCCGGTAGAGGCGTAGGCTCTGCAGCTTGTCCCAGGGCTGTGAACCCTGGATGCGACGCTGCGTCCGGAGAGGGAGAGGAGCGGGTAGATCTAATCAGCACCACATGGCTGTTTATCAGCTCGCCCAGCGTGGCCGGGCTCCACACCGCTTAGAGCAGCGCATCCATCAAGTTGCTGCTTGGAACTTTGATTTAAGAAACTCCCCGTCACCAGGGGCAGTTACTGCTAGATTAGTCTGGGCGAGGGTTTAGGGAGCCTGTGTTGACATTTGGTCGTGTTAGTCACACTGAGCTACACAGCCAGAGAGAACTGCCAGGTCTCTCACTGTCTGCTCTGAAGGACTGTCTTTATAATTCCTACTGCACAGGCATGTTACTTCTTTTTTTTTTATTAAAATAAAACCCAAACAGCTACAGCGTTTGCCTGTCAGAAATCTAGATCTGATAAACAGAGCGTCCTTGGACAAGTCTCCTAGCCTGATGGCTAAAAAATTCAAGTTTAGGAGCATTTTTGTTGCTTTATTTTTACACGCGGCTGTGCGTCTATAGAGAAAAGCGCTTGTGGGAGACCAAGGGGCAGCGTAACATGTGTTTTCATTGCCTGCATTGGTTGGCTTCAAAAGGTAAATTATCAGTACTATAACTTGATTCCAGACTACTGTCGTCGTAAAAAAGGCAATTCACAAATAATGCTGTTCTGTGTCTAGAAAAGGAACCACCGCTCTGAGCCTTCCTAATGTGCAAAGAAGGCCACACACGATGGCAAAGGTAGGACTCTGGTCCCCTGATGTGCCCCAGAAGGCAGCTGATGTCTCCCTCCCTCCAGGTCCTTCAGACTCATTCTGTACGTTTATTGAGTGGAAGACCGTCATGAAATGCAACTCTCTGAAGCTTCCAAATCTCAAGTGAGACTTGGCACAGCGACAGAGCTAGTGACTCCTCTGTTCCCTTCCTGGACTCTCTCAAGTCTGTCTCGCAAGACTCGAGCATCAAGCTTTTATCTTTCCCAAGCCTCCTGTCTGCCACCCTCCTACCTTTACACTGGGCTGTAGGCTAAATACTGTCTTGTGGTTGACCGGACTGGACTGAGTTTGGACAAATCTGGTTCTTCCTCATAGGAGCAAACAACCAACAGCAAAAAAAATTGTCTTTATGTTAACAGTAGGGAGAGACTCTATGGATAAGACATATTTCAAATCGGTGATGCACATGCACATCTGCTTGCCCAGCAGATGATACCTTAGGTAGACTTTTGGGGACATCCCAGCAGATGTTCTTCCTAGTCTTCTTCCCCCAGCAAGTCTCTCTCGTGGAGCCCCTTTCTGAACTTCCTTAGTTTCTGTTCTTGTTCTCACCTGATTTGTCTGGAGTCCTTTCCAAACCATTTGTTAGCTGGCTTAGAGGCAGGCGGTAGGATCTGCAGCGCTAATAGTGCCAGTTTTGCCTCTCGGCAGACCCATGATTACTAACGGATGGCTTGTCAGGATTACTTGTTTCCTTCCTGGTTGCTTTTTTTGGTGGTCTTTAATGAAGTGAAATGAGTACAGTTATATAGTAAGCATTACAATAACCAGGTCAATTTATAGTATATGTAAACTGTTACAGAACCGATGCGCTTCTGTCGCAAAATGAATCAACGTTTGCAAAGAAGCTGTACCTTCTAGAAGTGGTCAGCACGTGCCGTTTAGTTTGCACAGGGGTGTTTTGTTTGGTTGTGTTTTAGTTGGTTTTGTATTCAGTGATCTATCGAGTGAAATGCTGAGCCATCCATAAAGCCATCCCCATGACTGGTCAGAAGGTTGCCTTTAAGGGAGAGTCACTGGACAAAAATTGGCGTCGAGGACTGCTGGGTAGAGCGTACGTTTTTTCTTCTGTAGAACTGGTCAGAAGGTTGGCTTTGAGGGAGAGTCACTGGACGAAAATTGGTGTTGAGGACTGCTCGGTAGAGCGTACGTTTTTTCTTCTGTAGAAACTAGAGACTCTTATTGAAAAATGTGAGTGTGTTTTGCTGAAAATTGGAAGATTTGTCTGAAGCGTTCTGTTTTCTAAGCACTTTTTTCCCCAGCATTTGGCAAAACTTCTTAATTTTTCCCCTGAAAACAGGAACCTGTTGTGATGAACGTTACGCAGTTGAAATGGTAATTTTCCAGGGAAAAGGAAGTCTCAAAAGACACTTTTTACCCAGTCCCAGTATTTAAGTAAAACTCTTGTGTTCAAGTTCTGCCCGTCTGTGAAGCATTTTGTGAGGCCACGGTTTAGAAATAATGTCACTGTTTTCCCAGCCAAGAAGACTGCACGTTGCCTTTTTAGTGCCACAAGCAGTGTCCGTTTAGTGGTCAGAGCGGATCACCCGTTTTCCTCCAAGCGTGAGCTTTGTAGCGCTCCTTACCGTGGCTGCTTTAGGGAACAAGCACCCGGTGGCAATCAGCCCGGCGTACAGATCACACAGCACTCTTCCTGCATCTCGCACGAAAGTCACAGATTTAGGATTTCAGTCGCTCAAAGCCCCTGCTGAGCCGTTCTCTTGAAACTCACTTTTTAAGGCAAATTTGGAGAGTGGGCAAGCAGATAGAAGGCTCTTTTTCAGGGCTGGAGCAGCCTCTGATCACAGACAGATACACCTTTCTCACGCTTTACTTTGCTCTTTCACTAGTGTTTTCAGACCTATTAAGTATTTTGTCTTGCCTCCACAGGCTGTAATTCTCTCTCGGAGCCCTAACATGCGTGTACACGGTGGGTTTTATTAGCTCGGTAGGAGCCATTCGGTCCTATCGTGGTGTGAGGGAGAAGTCAGCCAGAAGAGACCAGAGCACAACCTTGGTGGTTTCCCGTGTGACTAGCCGAGGAGAAGCGACTGGTTTGGAGAACAGACCCAGCACTCACAGGAGGAGGAATTCGATGGCGCCGGGTGTGCTCATCCTTCAGGCGCTGTTTTACTTGTGCTTTCCAGTTCAGCAGTGTCCGAGGTGACAGAGGGAAGAATAATAAACTAAATTGGTGTCCAGTGGGGGAGGTATGCTGACTAACATTTATCTGAATAGACATTTATCATCCCTATCCAGGATGGGCCCAAAAGGCATAAAATCTACGAGAAAAGTAAGAGCAAAGGTTGGTAGGGGCACCTTCTTCTTACCCAGTTGTTAGGATTTAATTACCTATTCCAGTAACAGTCAGTACCTAAAACAAGCGGAAGGCTGATGTTCTGAAATCCTCCGACCTCTTAGAGACCTCCACGCTCCTTGGTAGAAAGAAGCAGGGGAAGCAAAAGATAAAGTGGACAATAACGACAGCAGAATCCATGGTAAAAAATGAGGAAAGAAATTAAAGGAGAAGGAGAGAAATAGATATGACTTGTTTCCTTTCGTAGTATGGATTGGGTTTGGATATCTCTCTGCAGCTGCTGCTATTGCTGCCGCCACCACCGTTATTTATTATTCATTATTTTAGCACAGTGAAGGAGCAGTAGTTGAAATAAACTCAAGAGCGTGACATTTGGTAACAAATGATTTTGAAGGCTGTCCCCCAAAATAAAGTTACAGATTCATATTTCAAAGGCTATATAGATGGAAGATCCCAGCGCGGACGAAAATAAAATCAAACTGGTGGGTATGTGAATCTGTAAATAAATGCTGGTGCTTGTTTTTCATAACGGCTCCGGCTGCTGAAACTTTCAGTAAACTC
>NW_009621798.1:6759-12720 GCF_000690535.1 Cariama cristata
GCCTGACCACAGCGCTGCACAGGTCTGTCTTCTGACGGGTGCTTATTTAAAGGCCTTAACACTGTACCCAGTGAGTAAGGGTGTCCGCAAGCTTGAATGATGAGTGAGACTTTTATTTCAAAACGGGCAGGTCAGAGATGACCCCAGTACTGCAACAGGACTTTGAGCTGTCCTGTCCCTCCCGGTACCCCAAATTCTGAAATGGCCTCTTCTGGGAAACCACATTTTCTCCAGAAAAAGGAGTTAGTCGTTGGTATAGAAGATTTAAAAACACTGAACATCAGAAACCTACTTCAGCAATTTTCATAGTGTATCAAAATGACATGGGTACAGGTTTTCTGAGAGGCATTTTTGGAGAAAGTGAAGACTTTTTGGTGACAGCAACAGTTGCGTCTTATTGGGTCATTCACCTTCTTCATTCTGGTTGAGATCTCTGGTGTCTAAAATTGTTGACTTTTGTCCGGGCTGGTTTGTACGGCACAAATTGCGTTCGGGTCAGTGGACAAGATGCCAGTGCAGAGCTGGTGCGAAGGAGAGGGCCACGTGCGTGCCTGTGTGTTAAGTCCCTGAAACAAGATGTTTCTGTTGAAAAAAAGGAAGGTGTTACGGCTGAAAATCCTGGAGCGCTTTCTGCTCTGCTGCAGGCTAATAACGGAAAGTAGGAGAGGGCAAGGATGGGCCATGCATTAAAACAGGGAGCTGTTGAGAGCGGGTGGAAGGTAGTCAGCATAAAGAAGCATCTTGTAGAAGATTTGAACAGAAGGTTACTGTGGCTTTGCTGCCCCAGAAGGTATAAATTTGTTCTTCCTCCTTCCCTCAGCCGGCTGCCCCTTCCCTTTCTTTGCATCGGAAGCTGACAGAGCAGTAAAATTCCTCACAAATGCCATTTCTTCGTAGAGGGTTACTGCTTACTGCCGCATCCCCTGGGGTCCCGTGCCAACCTGAGAAGGCTGGGACTTGCTTCGTGCAGTGAGGCAGCCGAGTGAACCTCGCAAGCAGAGATGCATGTGGACGGCAATTAAAGCTAAAGCTAAGCTGTGTGTACCATGGCCTAGAGGAGAGGCAGGTCATTTAACAGTGAAAAACATGAGAAAAAGAAATAAAACCTTCCTCCCAGAGCTTGGTGCAGTCCCTCCCTGATTTCCCAAATGAATCCTCTGAAGTTTCCGCAGAGCGCGTGTGTGGTTGAGGGAAACACTTGTAATTTGTTGTTTTGCAGAAGGGTGGTTCCCGGTGCCCTTGGAAAGAGACCTTTGCTGAAAACCAAACAACAACAAAAACTTTCCCTTCAGGAAGCCAAAGCCTGTTTTTTGAAAAGTGTGCGTGCATGTCCATTGCTTTTGGCATGGTCTTTGTGTAAGCGTCCAAGAACAAATTTTGCTCTGAAAGTGATGAAATGTATGTGGAAGAAGTAATTGTACTTTGCACACACGTCTCAACACGCTGGAAATGTTATTCCCATGGTATAGACATGTTCGGGACCCGATGGTGGATTCTGGGTAAGCGAAGGGATGCATCTTGGATTTCTTGACTTCTAGTGCTCCAGATAACTGCTTAAACAGGGGGAAAAAAAGTCTTAAGAAATGGTATTAAACAAACAGCAAAACCTCTCTTCCCTTTCTAAACATAACTAAATGCCACCGTAACATTTAGTTATGTTGGCAACACTAGAAATAAATTTAATAGCTTTCTACATGATTTTGCTTTAAGTTTCAGCCTTCCCAGGCTTCTTCATGGAAAACAGCATCTCTTCTCTTTATCCCTTGCTGAACCTGGCTGTGTATGAGCAGAGCTGTAATGTCACACCTTGGGTTTTTACCCGTTGATTTTCGTCCCAGTTTTTTGATTCCTGGAATCAGGTGATTGAATGTCTCCCCTCAGCTCTTGTATTTTTTTAAGCAAGTTTCTGTGCTCCACAGATGTAAAGTTTTGAGTCCGGAGCAGAGCTACCTGCGGGTGTATTATTTTATTTCCTTAACTGTCTGATGGAGGAAGGAGAGACCAGCTCCAGATTTTGAAACATGGGCGAGCTGCAGCGCTGAGATATGCAGCACTCCAGAAAACAGGAGTATCCTGTCCTTTCACGAGTTTCTTGCAGAAGGAGTGATCGCCACGGAGCTGTATCTTTCAGTGGTACCTCCACCTTGGTGTTGGTTGGTACGTTACAAGTTATTAGAAGCCTGACTACTTTCTTAGCCTCTTCAATAGTGTGAGAAGGGCATTTCACTCCCAGGCTGCAGAAGCTTTCAGACCACTTGCCGACCTGTCTTTCACCTTCCCCTTGAGAAGTGTTTGCCATGCCTCAACGGCACTTTAGAGCTGAATGCAACTTGGAAGCATCTTGTGCCTGTGAGTAGGCACCTTTGGTTAAAGGTAAGCTCCCAGTTCCCCTCTCTTAGGGCCAAGTGGCAGCTTCAGAGAGCGGTGGTAAAGCAGGACCTCGCTGCACATGCAGGGATGCGATTTCAAGGATGGCAACGCTGCCGGTTCAGTCTGTGCCCATGGGCATGGGTGGCCCTTAGGCACGGAGCCGGCAAGCTGGTGGGTGGTGTGGTGACGGCTCTGCTGGAGGCTTGCTTGGGAAACTTCTGATGGAGCTCATCAGGAGGAGGCTTGTGGGGAAGGCGTCGTTCCCCCTTTGTCAAATGGCAAAACAGTTTTACTCCAGAGAGCCTCTGAGTAGGCTCCTCTCGCAGCAGCCACGTGAATGAAAGACCACAGGTAAAGGCTACTGTGAAAAACACCCACCACATCTTTCCTTTGTAACTACTTTGACTGACTTCTTTCAGATGTGAAAGAAAGAGCTGACAGAGACTGCCTTCCCTTCTCATAAATGAGATTTCAATACCCGAAGAAGTTGACAGTGTCCCTCTCTCTGTCTTACGTTCTGACACTGTGGAAGGCTTCACCTTAACCCTGGTAGTTAAGCTGTAATTGTCTGAACTGAGCCAGGGGGAAGCTGGTGAGAAGTGACACACGTATCCTTTTTTTTTTTTTTAAATGTCACTCATCCAATTGGTTTTTAACAAGAACACTCTCCAGGCCATCTCTAGAAGGACCTGTCTGCTAATGGGCATATACCACAAAGTTCTTGATCACCTCCTCTTCCCAGGCTTTTCATTGTTTGTTAAGGAGCATTGATGTGCTGTGAGATTCTCTTGTTACAGTAATTCCTGTGTGCTGGACTAAAAAGTCCTCATGGGAGCAACCCTGTGCAAGGCTGAGAGACGGGCTAGGTGATCTTCTCCATCTCTGCCTTCTGCGATTCTGTCATTCGTACCTGACGCTTCTCTAAACAGTGCCCTTAAGAGCACTCCTGGTGCTAAAGCTCTAAAACACCGGGATTATCCAAGGAGAGCCTTTTTAGCTCAAAGAAAGTGTAGACAGCTTAACCAAAGCAGCAGTTTTGCAGTCTAAGCATCTGGTGCGTACTCAGGGGACTGTGGCTTGACTCCCATCACCTGCCAATCAGGTCATGCCTTGGCACGGCAAGTTTTTGGGATCACGGTGCGCATCGCTCTGTGGAGCTGTCACCACGCTGAAGAGCCGCCCCGGGGGGAGCGGGCTGCTGAGCGACCTTTTACCCTGCCCCACGCTCGGGCAGCTGGGCCAACGCCGCGGCGCGGAAGGGCTCCGCACCTTCTCGAGTTCTCCCACTCGTGGGAAATCTGCAGGGTTCCTCCCTGCGGAGGGGCCTCCTGTTCACTGCTGAACTTTGCATCCTTTAGCGGATTCAGCAATAAGGTAGTGCTGGCGGCGTAGCACGTCGGCACAGCCCGAGAGGCACCGCTGCTCCTCCAGCAAGTAGCACTGCCCTGGGAAGAAAGCAGCGGCCCACGGCCTGCCTCCGTCCCCGTCTCAGCATTGTCCCTTAAATCTTCCGACGAGGACCGAGCCTTGCTCTGGTACGGCAAGGGCACCTGAAACGAGGGGCCGAATGCGTGGCTGGCGGTGTGTGGCACTCAAATGACACCTGACAAAGAGGAAGCGGCTTGCTGAAGGGGGAAAGCACGGCTGTCAGCTCCCGACAGCCGTGACGGATTCACAGGGCTCTGCCGCTCCATCTCACCCAGCTCTGGAAATAAGGAGAGGCTCGCCTCAGGATCCAGAAAAGCTGGCACTGTCTGGGCCATAGCAAATCCCTCCTTTTTAGCCAAGAAGCCTGCTCTCCTTCTCCTGCCTGCTCCTTAACCTATGTGTTTAGTAACATTGCTCAAGGGAAGCAGGAGTCGAATAGAAGAGAGCAATTTCTTTTCTTCCTTGTTCTGTTCTGAGTAAGATTTTTGCCTGTTGGTTTGTTCAGGTGCATGCAGGCAAGGAATACAATTCTGGGCTTTTTTGGATGTAACCGTAGCTCCCTGGATCCCGGCTGCCTTGCTGGGGTCAGGGCAGTCTGGTGAAATCAGAGGAACTGTCATTGTTCTGGCCGTACAGGGGGGGATGCTGGGGCATGGGGCAGGGGAGTGATTTGTCCAAAATCCAGGTTGCGAATGCATCAGGCTGCCAAACCCCAGCATTAAAACTAGCCTTCTCCTCTATAGGGTTAATAAAAACAAATTCTGCACACTTCCTAAGACTACATCCACCTACCTACCCCCTCTCCGCCAGTTAACGACCTGTCTGGAGGCAAAGAAATTAGTCTGTTCTTGTGAGACCCGTCGGCTGTAGGCAGGGTGGCACCAGCAGCTTTTTGCTTGAAAGAAAACAGGTTAATCTTATTTAGATTAACAAAGCTGCTTTTTTTGGTATCAAGAGCATGCAAGACTGGTAAGGCCGCAGTGCTTCCTTACACAGCTATTGACAGGACCCTTTGTATCCTGAGGAGCTCTTCAGAGAGGGACAGCTTGTTTAGATTTACTCCTTTTCGATTTTGCTTCATAAACATTGTCCTGGCGCTGAGCAGAGAGAGGTGTGCTCCAGCTTACTTGGATTACTTGGACTGTACAAAGTATTCCCAAAGCTGAGATGAAATGCAAACAGTCAGCTAGCCATCGCTCAAGAGAAAATGATAAGATAGAGTAAGAAAGCACTTATTAACGGAAAACAAGAGCTGTTTTTACATCCTGCCTTTTCATTATCTCAGTAGAGAACGGTCTGGGTCACGTTCATGCTTTAACTGTGGTGAAGTAGAAGGGCCTGAGCCTTCAGCGTACCACGGAGCTTTGCTGAGTTAATACGATCCGGTGCTTTACCAAACGCCGTATGAAGCTTGTACAATGAGGCCGTACAAACGAGACGCTGCGGAACAGCTCCCCGCAAGTCACGGTTTGCTCCAAGGCCTTGTCTTCCCTGGGCTTCTGTGGTGGTGGTTGCTTTTGTCCACCGGCTGGGTGACTAAACCAAGCAAGGTAGCATGACTTGTTTGGGCACACGGCTGGCATCATCTCACGGTACCACAGACCTCTTTAGGCGCTTGCCGGTGTGCCAATGCCAGGGGCCATCCGCTGGGATATCACCACTGACTTTGTGAGAGAGACCTCAGAGGTATGAGTTCCCGTACTCAGGTTCATTCTTTAACCATTTCAACTTTCAGCACAGAGTAAATTCTTCTCCCCAGGAACATATTTCCCTGAGACTGAGGCATTAGGTGAGGCTGCAGCCGCGGTGCCCCGTGTTCGCCCAGCGCTGGAGAGCTGTGCTCAGGAGCCATGAGAGCATCAGGCAAAAAGGCACTTAAAAATACCAAGGACAGGCAAGGCCGAAAGAAGAGGAATTGGTGCCACAAGCCATATCTAGATTTTTTTTTTTTTTAAATGAAAAAGAAAACCTGTGTTGGATGTGTGTTCTTTTTTATAGGACAAGAGGAAATGGTCTCAAGTTGTGCCAGGGGAGGTTCAGGCTGGATATTAGGAAGAACTTCTTCACTGTTAGAGTCGTTAGGCATTGGAACAGGCTCCCCAGGGAGGTGGTGGAGTCACCATCCCTGGAGGTGTTCAAAAAACGTTTAGATGTGGTGCTTCA
>NW_009621798.1:12773-25789 GCF_000690535.1 Cariama cristata
ACCATAATGATTCTATGATTCTATGATTATGATTTATCTCTTTTGAAATGGATCTGACAACTGTTAAAATTTCTGAAGGCTTCAGAGGAGGAGGAGGTCTCTGTGCTCCTTCAGCAACCCTTCACGTGCATGCAGTCCCCAGCTCTCCCTCCTCAGGTTTCTCCCCCTCCCACCTACTCGTGAGCACAACCTCGGGAATGGGAACGGGCTGCATCAGTTCAGTATTACCCCAGCAAGAGAAGAGCCTCCTCTATTGCTATTTTTAGCTCGGCGGGTGCACCCCGCCTGCCATGAACTCGGTACAGTGAAGTGTTTAATTCAGCCTCCTCGCTCATTTAAAAGAAGGCTGTTGAGCGCTCTGACCACCACAGCTCCACTTTTACAGCTGGCCGTAAATTTCCGAGCGTGCAGCGATATCTTTAGCTTCGACTCCAGAGATTTCCTGTTGAGCTGCAAGATGCAATCCCGCAAGCCCGCTGAAGCTAAATATACCCTCTCGGGCTGACAGGCAGCCAAACAAACAAGGGCAGTGTCAACACCAGTTTTTTCCAGTGCTGAACGAGTTGAGTTATTCTGGAGGAGGTGGGGCCTCGTTCAATTAATTAGGCAATTAAGTTTGGTTTGGCATTTAAATAATCTTTGGACCTCTTTCTGCGCTAATCTTGTTCGTATTCCCCTAGAAAAGACCGTATGACCTATGTTGCAGTGCTGCGCTCGGCTTTGACTAACCGAGTCTGTTGTGGATGAAGGTTTTCATCTCGTAGGCAATGACTTTGGCTTCAGAAAAACGTTGTAGCTTTTCAGTGGTACTAGCCACAGGCCTTAAGAAAGAGGAGAAAATTAATTTTGAAGCAGTCTAGGGAGGAAAAATAACAGTGAAAACCTATAAATGTGACGCGCAACGCTGGCTTGTTTCTTTTCTTAGCACCAGTGCCAAACTGGTGCCACACACTAGGAGCGGTTCTTCCGAGTACAAGCCTGGGAACAGGAATATCTTTGCTTCCCGAATTTTAGAGGTGATGTTATTATGTGTGGCTGTTAACAGTCAACGCGCTCCTCTTCAGTTCACGTAAGAGATAGGATATATTTTTAGGCCCTAAGAAAATGTTTCGAGGGGAGGGCAAAAAGCTAATCAGTCTTTCAGGTTGTATACCTCAATTTCACCGTTGTAAAGCTGTGGTCATTTCCTCTTGTAAGCAGGGGTGTCCATGCCCAGCACCCGCTGAAGATACAGCAGGCCTTCCTCCTCCGCAGCTGCTTTTGGCTGTTGATCTGTGGGAGCACGGAGCCGTTTGGTTTTCAGAAGGGGGGTTGCTACCGGGTGAGCTGTAATTAGGGCTGTCGCGGCACGGGCGGTCACTGCGGGGAGAGCTACGGGACGGAGCTTCTCAGTGCTGTGAGGAGGAAGAAGAGGAAGGCAGGGGCACTTCAGGAGCTCCCTATGCCACTTCACCCAGCAGCTTTGGCAAGTTGGGGCTCTGCCTTGGCTCCTGTCTTTGCTGATCGTAGTGGCTAGCCAAAGGAGCCGGAGTTTGCTGCGGGATCGTTTCTGAAAAGTCAGGGAGAGGAAGAATGGGGGTTTATTTATGGTGGTCTTTTTCCTGGGCATCGTCAGTATACCGTTCTTCAGGTGGTGGTGTGTTTATGTTTTTTAAGACAGAAACGTCTCATTATAAGCAGCGAGAATGCATACTACTACCTCAGCTCAGAGTAACAGATGATTTTGGAAAGAAGCCAGCAAAGAAAACATGCCATTTACAGTTAAATAAAGATAATAATGCTAATTGATGAGTATAGGGCAACAATACACATTGCTAATGTGTTGTGCTTGTTAAGGAGCCGATTTTTCTGCAGTGACAAACTGAACGCTGAGATCTGCCAATTCTGTTACAATTTGGAGTTGTCTGACAAAGTTAGGCACATATCGCCGTGCTGGCTAAGAATGACAAACCTTTTTATAACGCTGAACTGCCTTACTGGAGCGCACAGTTACTCAGATAATAGTACCTGGGGGCGTGAGCACTGCGGTGAAGTGCCCAGAGGTGTCCGTGAGCGGTAAGCAGCACAGCACTTGGGAGTCCTGACCCTTCTGCCCGTGCTGTGGCCATCCCCTGCCTTGCCGCTGGGTTTCTCACGGAGGAAATTCCCCAAATCACACCCTGACTGTTGGCCACCTCTAGCAGTCCTTAAGCTGGCTTGGAGGAGAGGTCTGGCGACTTTGGAAAGAACTGGAGTCAGCCCACTGAAAGCCCAGTAACTCAGTGAATATTTGCTCGGCGTTTTTTCTAGAGGCAAAACCCCCGCTGCATTTCATTCGCAGATAAATGGCCATCAGAATATGAGTAAAGTCTTTCTGTCTTTGTGCCTATCTGTGAAAACATTTCCTTATCAGCATCTTCTGCTGCCTGTTTCCCAGTACTTGTTGGTAGCTGGTCCCTTTCGGTGAAGCCCAGGAAGATGCCAGCACTGGGGGGAACAGTGAACCTGGTGGACACCGCACTTGCCAGTCCGTGTTGCAGATGGCATCAGCGTTACCTGTGTGTTTTCATGCGTAATATCTAGAAACTCAGGTTTGGGGTCATTAGGTTGAAATCCAGTGAAAATTCAACAAAATGTTTCCACGCAGAGGACACAGCTCAGCATTTTCAGTGGGCTGTGGTGGAGGTGCCTGAATGCTTTGATTTTGGGGCGCTGAGAAGCAGAAGCAGGTCTGCGGAGTCTCACAAATGTAACTGTGACACTCCTAGTAGTCATGAATGCATCTTTTATTTGAAACATGATGAACCTAGCTTACCAACTGGAATATGGCACAGGAATCTCACCTCACCTGGTTTTTAGGGCAATATTTGATTACCGAGTTTGCTAACTAAGCAGCAGTGCTGCTGAAAAGAGTCATCCAGACCTGTTAAACCTGTCTTAAGGAAGAATCATGATTCATTTAGGTGCTTCCTAGTATGTTCCCAGCTTATTGCAGTGTTGTAGGTAGTTTTGGAGGAAAAGATTTTTAAGATGCTAATGACAGAGTTACAGCTACAACCTAAGGGGCGGGGGAGCTAAACAAAAGAAGGATTCATTAGAGAACAAAAGAAACACTGGCGGCTTTGAACCTAGGAGTCTCCCACACATTAACTAGGTGTACTGCCAATGCGCTACAGATGTGCGTTACAGGAACACATAAGGTAATGATATGTCTACAAAGGGCTGAATGCATCTGTTTGATGTTTTGTAGTGAATTATATTTAAGCAGGTGGGAAGCTGCAAACTCCCCAGTCCCTCCATATGTCAGAAATAAGATATTAAGAGGTCCAAAGATATTTTTTTGTAGAGTTTTTGTAGAATCGCAGCTGACGGCCGCACCGTGTGTTGGTAAATTTGAGGCCTGCTCTACCGTCGGGAAGTACAGCCTGTGGTTTCTCAGAGGCACCGTTCGCTTTTCTTTGTGATGGATTTGAGGTATCGGCTCTCGGGACAAAGTCCTTTGAATACAGGCAAAGGATAAAGTAGCTGGAAGGAAGGAGGCAAGCGGTATCACTGGGGATTTCTGGGGCTGTCTCTTTTTTCCTGCCCCATCAGGTGAATACTGGAGGGATGCTCAGAGGGGGCCGGGAGAGGAGAGCCCCTCCGGAGCAGCCCCGCAGAGGCAGTGCTGGGTGCCCCGCGTTCGGGACGGGGCACACCCAGCGCTCCCAGCCAGCCCCTGCTTCCCCAAATACCACTGAATGGGCCCGGGGAGCAGGGGGTGTACGGAGCACCAATTTCCAAGAAGAGTGTGCAGTCATACGCAAAATTATTGGGGCCTGCAAATCAGGGTTTAGTCACTGAAATGTGACCGCTGTGCCTCTAACCCAGGGTGTGGCAGAAGGATGCCCGAGCTGAGTTTACTTACACCACAGAGATGTATTACAGGAGTCTGGCTTGTGCTTCACTGCGGAAAATGAAATGACAGCCGTATTCCAGGGTTCAGACCCACTCCTGATCAGGACTGGGAGTTACGCTGGGTGAACTGTAGTTTCTCTCGTTCTTTCTGAGGTGAGCACAGCTGGGAGCCGTGGATAAGACGTGGCTTTTGCCAGGGACTTCTGCAACAGGGAGGTTGGACCCTTAGTGGGATGGGGCCAAGGAGATCTCAAGGGAAGCAGGAAAGGGGAATGGGATTCTTGCAGCTGCAGAAAGATCAGGGTCGGAATAAAAGTACACTACAGATACCTGTTTGTCTGTAGAGATGCAACCAAAGTACTCCATGAAAAATCAAATTCTTCGGGCTTAGATTTATTTAGATCTAGGTGCATCTGTATAGTTTTTTCTTGTGCTTTGCCATCTTTTGCTATTGCGCATTGGTTTCTCATTGAGCATTTGAATATAAACGGTATCGAGGCTGGCTAGGAAGATCTTTAATTGTAGGTTGTTCCCTTTTTCAGTGTACATTATGAAAAAAATGCGGTAAGGAAATGTGAACGCTGGGCTGGAGGAGGTCGCTAATAATCTGTGCACCTGCCAATCCCATTAGCTCCTTTGGATTTTGCACTGTGGGGGCCTAAAGGAAATATGGCCTAAAAATAGGCACCCAACGTATGAAAAAGAGTCAGCCGAACCTTCCTTCAGCTGAGCCGCAGCTGCCTGAGCATTTTGAGCAGCGGTAATAGAAAGCTGCAGTATGGAAGCTCTTTCCTTTTCTCAGGAGACGAGATTTTACAAAGGATAAAGAATGATGGATGAGAGATCTGCCCTGTTTTCAGTTAAATAACTTCTAATACCCCCTAAGAGGAAGCAGAGAGATTCTGTCATCCCATCAGCATTTTAGATACGCGCCGAGCACAGCCTTGGTTTGGTGGCTGGGATTTTCAGAGGCAGCAGTACTCTGCCACTTACTGTTATTTTTTCAGATCAGCGTGTAGCTTTGCGTTGGTGCTCTGGGACACGGTCAGATTCACAGTGATGGTAGGGCTAATGGTTATATTAATGAAGGGCGTCATTCTTTGCAAACAGGTTTGGGTTTGGTTTTTTTTCTTAATAACTTCCACAGGACTTTTCTGAGGTTTGCATTTTTCTATTCCAGGTCCTTTTTAAGTTATTTGAGATAATGAAATTATAAGGATGAAAGTGGGGGCAGGGGGAACCCAACTCAAAGCCTGCAAAATAATTGCTGCATTTTTTCAAAAAAAGTCTGTAGTCTTCATTCACGTTAGTGATAGCTCAAACAAGGCACCGCATTTGAGTGGCAACCGCACCAATTAGCAGTGCTGCTGTTGGTTTGTGAATTGCATGTGAAATGGAGAATTTGTCCAGAAGTGCTAATGCAAATTGCTCAACAAAAATGTGCCCTCTGTGTCAAGTCTTTTCACTTGTTCTGACACACTAGTGTCTTCCCAGATTTCTCTGATCGGCAGATCCCTCTCGCAGTTGACAGCTACCAGAGCTCGTAAAGTCATGGAAATATTTCTTGTTGCCATTAGCTGTGTTTCTGCAAAGAGGGCTACAAGCTGCTGCTGGGACCGGTTACTTCCTACACAACGTAATTTTGACTTTTATTTATAGGGTGTTGGACTTAGCATTTCTAGAATTAAATGCTAAAAGCCCAGTAAATGTCTCAGATTTTACCTGCAGAGTAGTTCAAAGACCTGGTTCTCTGCCGTGACAGTAATTTGGTCACTTTGCATGTGTTCAGCATCCCTTGTTATCGTACGTGGTGATAACCTGTGTGCCTCGCCGTGTGAGGCTGACTTACAATTGCTGTGGGAACCATAACTTCGCATCTCCTGACTTTTTCAGCATACAATATCTCATCCTAATATTGCGTCCTTCAAAAGAAAAAGAAGTGGAGCAAGGGCACATTGGAATGTTGGTGTTCTCGCATCTACAGACTATAAATTAGCATATTTAGCTGTACACAGATTTAAGTTGTATTTGCCACTGGTGGTGCTGTGGCGGGTAGCACCTCTGAGTCATAGTCACGGTTTAGGAGTCTCGTTGTGCTAGGCTCCCTGCAGAGATGCAGGATGTCAATATATTTCCTTCCCCCCCCCGAATTCTTCCAACCTAAGTGTAAGAGAAGAGATAACACAGGGGAGACAAGCACACCAGGGAGTACAAGGAAACAGAAGAGACTGCTGGACATCATGGAGACAGGAATTTCTACAAATGTCACTGTACTGGGGGGCAGAGTTCAGGGTCAGATTTGTATGATTTTTGAGAATCTCCTCCTCAAAATGAAATCCAGCCGGGAGGAAAGCGTGAAGGCACTTCTAGCTGAAGTGTAACACGCAGAACAGAGCGGGTCACGATGGGGTGAGGGAAGGTCTCAGCAGTGAATGCGAGATGACGCGTGAGGTGGCATACGCTGCAGCTGGATTTGAGAGCCAGGGAGGGTGCTGAAATCCAAAAGAAGGGGAAGCCAAGAGAGGGTTGCAACGAGAGAGAGGTGGGACAGTCGAGGTGATGGGCAAAGAAAATGACCTGGGGAGCAGCACTCTGGCTGTGTGCAGGCAGGGTAGGATTGCAGCCGTCGGGGTGCGAGGCAATGAAGGCCTGGCTGTGGGACTCTGCAGGGAGGGCTGAGGCAAAGATGACAAGCAGGTTATGGGCTGAGTGACAGGCGAGTGATGGTGGTGTCCACGGGGATGGAAGAAACAGGAAGGAGAGGAGACCTAGGGAGTAGGATGAGAGCCTACCATGAGCTTGAGCTGACAGATAGCCACAGGATGATCCCAGAGGCAGGGCATGAATTTAGTCGGAACGGACGGGAACTGGCCGGGGACAGAGAGGTCGGTCTGTGAGTTGCTGGTGTAGAGACGGTCCTTGAACGTGTATGGAGAGCGAGCTGGCTCAGAGATACGAGTGAGAGGGAAAGGAGGTGAGGGACGAGGACGCAGACCCACAGGACGGTGGCAAGTGGGAGGGTGAGTAGTGACGAACTAGTCCGAGTAACACTGAGCAGGCATCTGACGGTGTTGGAGTCAAGCAGGAGCACTGGGAAAGGAGGACCAGATTTCCAGTGGAGTCCGGTCAGCGGCGCTGGAAGGAGCTGAGGGGCTATGGCAGCAAACCTGGCCTAATAGTGCAGAGCTGCAGCCAGCCAAAGGGTATAGGAGACTCTGCGATACCGGCTTCTGCGACAGGTGAGAAGTGAAAGCCTGTTTGGAAAAGAATCTGTGTTGGAGACTAAATTCGGTCTAAATCATATAAATCATAGGCAGCACACTCGATAAGCTTAGGGATGACAGTGAGGAGAGAGAGAGGATGAGAGCTGGAGAGTCACTTGGAGTCAAGAGTTGTTCGAATGTTGGGGTTTTTTTTAAAAGCATGAAGATAAAGCATGCTTGTGCTGCGAGGGGAAGGAGCAAGAGGAGAGCGAGATACAAAGAAGGAGGAGGCAGATGGAGGTAAGAGAGATGAGAAGACAGAGCGCAGCAAGGTCAGCAGGACAAGCAGAAGGGCTGGGGACCACTGGCGAGGCCACCGCCTCTGTGGCCAGGAGGAGAAAGCCGGGCCAGACATGAAGGAAAGCGAGCGGGAGATCATGTCTTGCTTTGTTCCAGTCTCTCATGGAAGGGATCAACACAATCCTGAGCAAAGACCTGTCTCCAGTGAAGGCAGGAGAAGGCAGGGCTGGAGGAGCGAGTCAAAGGCTGCACAAAGGCAGCAGGGATCGCAGCTGTGAGGGCTGGTTAAGCTGGCGAACATGAGTATGCATTAGGAAGATGGCAGGATAGGAGGAGGCAAAAAAAGCATTCATGGTGTGGTGGAAGTAAAAAAACCAACAAAAAAAAGGAAGTTTAAAGCTTAAGAGATAAGTAATTGTCTCAGAAGAGGTATCAAGGATATCCAGAAAGGCTCAGATGGCCTGAATAAGGGCTTGATCAACAAAGGAAGCTATGCCTTAGAGACCTGGAAGTCTAGGGATAAAGTCAGTACTGCCAAAAGCTGAGCTGAGTTAGGCCTTGCAAAAGAAATTAATTCAATAGTGGAGTTTTCCTTAGCCGTATAAATACAAGAGACCTTAGAGAGAAGGGAGGAACCATGCAGTGACGAGCATGTCAAGGTTAAAGACAACCTGGGCATAGCCCAAATCAGAATATTTTGTCTCAGTTTTTGCTAGGGCTGATAAGATTGACTCTCAAAACAAAGGCCAAGTGGCTAATGGAGACACAAAGATATGTCCAAGGTGGAAAAAAAAAATCAAAAGAATTTTAAATACTGGAACTGGGTGATCTGGGTAGCCTGGATGGAAGGATGTTAAAAGAACTAGCTTGGGAAATCGTAGACCTGGTGTGCCACCCCAGCCATCTCAGCTTATCAGCAGCTAGTTATTTGAAACCACAGCAAAGAGAACGTGGCTTTGCTGGGCAGCTGCAGTGGAAGACCACCACTTCCCTTGGCCTTGCCGGCCACCTTTTGGAAACGTTTGGCTCCCGATTTTAGACTGAAATACCACCTGCAGAGAGGCTGCACGGACAAGCGCCTGCAGCCAAAGACAAGGGAGTTATTCTAACTCTTTGAATTCGGTGTCAGACAGGGGAAGATGAGGGAATTTATGCGTGAATGTGTATAGATGACCATTCCCCGTAAGCACCAATGCATCTGCTTTGGTGCTTGTGTCAGTCACACTCGTCATCTGCCATAGCACGCCAGAAAATGGAGGTACTGCGTGGACGCGGCACGCTCTCCCTGCTTCTTATGGGCACGGAGCAGAAAGAAGTCCTCGCTTCACCCGAGTCCTTCTGGTGCGTGGTCTTCCTCCCGTGAGGGCACAGTGTGAATGAGCTAGAAACGAGTCGTATTAAAGGAACAGTTGCGCTCTGCGGATTGTTCACTTGCAGAGCAAGTTGTGCCAGGGAATACCACTAAAGATCACGCAGCTTTACTGTGAGCACCGGGGACGTGGCATCCATGCTCCCGGACCCCTCACCACGTTTCTGCCAGGCCAGAAGCCAGGGCCAGGGTCAGTGGGAGGGCAGGGGAGGTCCCTGGAGGCAGGCAGAAAGAGGGCTACTTTGCGAGAGCCCCAAACCTTGCGCTCTAAATTTTCCTGTGGATTTATATTTTTATTTTTTTTTTGCCTCGGCAGAAGCAGCGACATGGGGCGATTGCAGCCTCTTCCCAATTTTTGAAGTAAGGTGCCTCCTGCATATGGGAAGGAGAGCATATGGCCCACTGTGTTTATTTCTCAGCCAGGATTTTTTCAGGCTTGGCAAATTACGTGCTGCTCGCTGAGGAGCAACACAAGTGCCAAGTTTGAATTTCTAAAAATGAAAGGGATTTCATTTATCGCAGCACAGAGAAAAGGATCTGAAAAACGCCCTTAAGTGTGAAAAATACCTTTTGTTTATGCTCAAACAAAACACCCGGGGGGAAATTTAACAAAATTTCACCTAGAGTAAAAAAAAAAAAAATAAATCTCTGCAATCGTCTGCAGGAGACTTCAGGCAGCTTCTGCCAGGCGTGAGCTGGAGCCAGGCTCCGTGAAATACCTCAACAACCGGCAAACTCCGTGGGGTACACGGTGATAACGTGGTGCAGGGTCGGGCCATTCGAAGGAGAGGGGCTGCCTGGGAATGGGTTAGTGTTTGCTGCTAGAGCTCCATTAGAGCATCTTTTCCTCATCCTTCTGCTTTTTCCAAGCCCCACATTTTTCCCTGTGTGTGCTAGAAGCTTTTCTTTCTCTTACAGCATTTATTTTTATTGTGTCATTTTCCCTCTGTTCCCCCTTTTCACCGGCCCCGTCCGACTGTTTGTTTAAACCATTTGCCTGCTTTCATCTTCCATTTTTCTTCTCTCCCCCTTCCCGGGGGCTCTCTAGCTGTGATTATCCTTACGTTTCACATTAGCTTTCCTCCCTCCTGCTCCAGGGTGGACTCGAAGGGGGCGTTGATTAAAGCTAAAACCTTTAGCAGGAGAATTTCTATCAGGCACCAGCTTCAGGATCCCTGAGCTTCACTCCCGCTCCACTTCACTCCCGGAGCAGCTTCCGAAGCCCCAGGAAATTTGACAGGACGGGACCAAGCTGGCACCGAGAGGGCGGCCGCAGCTCCTCTGGAGCGGCCCCATTTGTACCTTTGGAAGTCCTCAGCCATGCCGGTGGTAGAAGGCAGCGGGCACAGGGTGTAGAAAAGCTATGGGGTGGGCTGGTTTTTTCAACTCTTCCCTCCCGCCTTTTGCTCCCCGATGGTCGCTGCCTTCCTTTCAGCGTGGTGGGGCGTGCTGTGAAATGCCGCGATGGCACAGCTTCAGGCAGCAGTCTTCGAGGGGAGTAATTACAGCCTTCATAATATGCATAAAATAGAAGGTTGGGCACTTCGGTGTTTCTTCAAATCCTCACCCTCCTTCCCTCCCTGCCGCCAGCCCTGCTGAGGGGCCGGAGCTCAGAAACCGGTGCTGTGCCTGCGGGCAGGCGTTGGAGAGCATGGGTGCAGAGAGGGTGCCCAGAGGCCAGGTAGGGGCTGGCTTTGGGGCACATCGGCAGCCACCTCGGACCTCTTGCCCCAAAATCCAAATGCCAGGTGGCTGCTCTTCAGGGAAAGGAGCGCTCCTCCGTGCTCCTGCGGGAGAGGAGCCGAGCGCAGGAGTAACCTCTGAGTAACCGAAGCTGCCCCGGCTGCCTCACCGCCCTGCCGGAGTGACGCGGTGTGCCTGCTCGCGTCTCGGCTCCTCCAGCCCGGCTGGTAGGACAGTCGCTAGCCCCTGCCGTACATGGCCTGTACGGGCCATATCCGTGGGGATATGCCCAGGACCGCAAGGTTCACGTCCCGTCGGTGATGGAGCAGGTACTAGGTGATAACTAGAGCCTTGCAAGAGGCTCTGCTTGAGCCAGGACTTGTAACTCATTAATGCAAATAAGAAGAGCTCATCTTATTTTTACACTTCACAAATATTTTTATATTTGTATGCTTATTTCTCCCTTTTTTTAAGAGATATATGTAAAGAGGCTATTTTGGGTTGATCCACTTTTTATTGGCCTTATTATTTTTAGGAGAAAAAAATTGCAATTACAAGGAAACTAGTTATTTGAGATAAACGAACACTTCTGCCTCAGCGCAAAAACCCAACCATTATATCGTTACGTTCCGTACCTTGGAACTAGGTGGTGAACCTGAGGATAAACAAAACTGAAAAGCAGGAGTGATTTCCCCTGCAAAGGTTTCTTTCTTGGGGGAGGGGAGAAAACGCCAGTTTGTTGTTTGTAAAAGAGGAAATGAGCCTGGTTTAATTGCGCCGGTTTGAAGTTCAATAGCGTTCTGTTGGAACGCTGCATTTCGGAATCCCACCGGCGGTGCTCAGGGTTTGTGGAGTCAAACCACCGTGCTGCAGCAGAAGTGGGTGCGGGAGGGCTTCTGGGGCCCGCCGGTAAAAGTTCATCTTCGAGATGAACCTCTGACGGTCTTTAGCTCTTAAATGGTATTAGAAAACCAGTTGCTCATTGTAGAGCCCTTTGTCATCTACTTTGTCACCAGAAATGCAGAAATTAGGCACTCTGATGAACAAACGAAAATACACAGGAGAAGTAGTCTGACAGATCCCGTTTGTTCGGTGGGAAGAATAAACTGTATGGAAAACGTGGGGAGGAGAGATGCAGGCAAAGGGAGGTGAAAGGAAAACAAATTGGCTGCATGCAGAGGTCTGGTGTCAAACGTCAGAGGGATCTTGTTCGCTCAGATACTATATGAAAGACCATGGCAACCGGGGGCCCGGGAGAGAGGAGAGGTTTGTAGCCCCTCCCTGAGACCAGATGACAGCAGAAATAGGTGAAGCAATCCACTCTGCAGAGCCTGCTGCCGGAGTCCGAGCTGTAAACCGGCATATTCCATCCCCTCGTCCCGCACGCTGGCTCTTTCAAGGCCAAAAAAAAAAAAAAAAAAGTCTGAAATGAATGGGTTTGTAATTCCCTTAGTCTGTCAGATGGTACCATTCTGCGAAAGGTGGCTTTGCTTTGGGCAGCCTGATTGAGAGAGAGGGATTAAGATCCCTGCCAGACACAATAAGTAACAACATCGCAAGGAATTTAGTAGAAGTATTTCTGGGGGAATATAGGAACGTGCTTTCAGGCTGTTCTGAAGACACCGGGTAGAGCCAATGTTTTACTGTGACATAGTCCATGGAAATGGAGTAGTATTTTTAATCCCAGTGATAGGTGGGAGACCCCCTTTTTAACACATGTCCATCCGTACATCCAGACACACGCACGGCGTGCCTAAGGGCCCCACGATAGAGGAGTAGTGCCCGGCGTGGTGCGGGAGGGCCGGTTGCCTCCGCGGGTGCCAGGGAGCAGCAGCTCGGAGCTGTGCGGAGGTAAGGGCATTTGATGGCACTGCGAAGTTGTGTTTATCCAGAAAGGCTGTCATCCCTGAAGACATCAAAACGTGGAGATCTGCCATTTCTGATGGGTAATGAAATCATAGCGTAAAAAGTTGATTCTTCTTTCTGATTGCAATCTGTCTTCAGCTTCCAACCCTTGTATCTGGTTTTGCCTTCTTCACTGGATAAAAGAACTCTTTAAAGGATTTCTTCCCTCGTGAAGGTATTTTTATACGCCATGGTCAAAGCATCTCTCAGTTTTCTTTGTGGTAAGCTAAATGGATTGAGCTCTTTAAGTCACTCGCTGGCAGACACTTTCTGCCTCAAATCATTTTTGTGTCTTCTTTTTCTGCTCTGACTCTCAAATGTAGGCGTCTGATTGTATACGTTTTTCTGGTATCGTTCCTCTAATGCAGTATGCAGGATAAGCCACCTCCTGGCTTCTATTTGCTCTTCCGCTCTTTGTATATTCAAGGATTGCATCAGTTCATGTACCACAGAACGGCACAGTGAATTTATGTCCGATTGTCCATTTTGCACATTAAGACCCTGCTTTCAAGTCTCTATTTCCCTCAGCTTTTTGGGAAACTCTTTGTTCCCAGATGTGCAATACCCGTCCTCCGTCGATTTCTGCCAGCGGTTGCCTGGAACAGCCCCCTTTTCACCGCGGTCCCGCTCTGCCCCGCCGGCCTTCAGCCGGAGGAGAGCCGGCTCACCGTGCCGCAGGG
>NW_009621799.1:0-1542 GCF_000690535.1 Cariama cristata
CGGGCTGTGCCGGCCGGCCGGGGCGGCAGCCTGGGGAGGGCTTTGCTGGTGTAAACCCTGGGGTCCCTTTTCCACCACTTTACGCTCCTGCCGCTTGCTGTGGGGCAAAACAGAGGGGCCCGAAGTCTCTCTACAGATCTCCTCTGAACCCGTGGTACATTTTTTTGCCAAGTTCTTCATCTATGGTAGCAATACCTGGATGACCCCTCCCTTGAGGTGAAGTCTGTTCTGTCAGAGTGCGTTATTTGAGTTCTTGCACTAAAATGTAAATTAACTTAAACCCACTGTAAGCAGCTTATTTCAATATGAGCTGTAATTACTGCTGGGGCTGTAAAAAAAGCTTTCTTTAAAACTTTTATCAAAGTTATTTTGTGTTATTATTGCTTTCCATGATGTGTCTGGATTTTCCAAACAGAAAATAATTCTGCACTTATCTTGGTTCCTTTGATAATATTTTTTTATGACAGATCTACTGAGACTCTAACTACATTATTAACATTAAAGAAGGAAGAATGGGGACAGTCTTTTCTAAATAACTCTGAAACAAGCCTTGCATGCTGTTGCTGCTGCTTAAATACTAATCATGGAAAGACAAGAAATGTATTAATCATATAGCTTTGTACAGAGTAATGTAACCAGATATGAATTATCATGTTGCTGGGAATAACGAACGCAGCCATCCTTCTTCAGCTGGGCAGGTTTATTTGCTCAAATGAGGCTTTCTGAAACATTAGTGCAGTTGGAAGAGATCCTCGAAGTGACAAAGCCAGCTACATCTACAATAGCAGTAAAACAAAAGGCCGTTGTGCGAGTCTGAGATCGCACCTCGGCACCGGGGAGCATCCCCCTGGAGAAGGCTGACGCGCAGGCTGCAGCCGCAGAGGCAGGCAACCAGTTCTCCTTCCAAATGCAGGAGGGGCAGGAGACGTGTTTTTCTGGTCCAAACACTCCGCTGCTCCTCCTTCGTCCTATTTTCTAGAAATAAAGAAAATTGTCGGTGTGTTGTTGCAGCTCAAACCCCCTCTCCTCCCTGATATAACTGGAGAGGGGAGGACAGCACCTCACCCCTCTCCATCACGGGTTCAAATCCACTTTCGTTGCTGTGATAGAAATAATTTGTGTCTGAAAGACGAGAGCAGACTGCAGTATGGCCTGCAAATAACTGGAGAACTCTCAGGGTCTGGAAGGAAACGACTTACAGGAGTGGGCATCTGCTCTCAAGAAACTGGGTTTTCCTTCTGCATCCTCCAGGGAAGTCTGACTGTGTATGGACACAGAGCGCTTGTAGTGCTGCTCCATGAGCTTGGTCCGCTCCCCCTATCAGCTCACACAGCTGATACTCAGTTAGAGAGGGAAAGTGACTGGTGAAAAGGAGCAGGAATCAGAGAGGAGCTGGGGATTACATTTATCAGGCAGAGACCGGGATAGGCTTTTGGACCATGTCAGCAATCCCAAATCCCTGTGAACGGGGCTATAAAACTTGACAAGGCTGCTACAGATATTTCAGATTCCTATTAAAGATGTAAAACCACTGACAGAGCT
>NW_009621799.1:1575-7401 GCF_000690535.1 Cariama cristata
TGGTGAAGTAGGCTGACACCAGGGAGAAGGTTCAAGCAAGGGATTTCAGTGGGTGATGATCAGAGACACCCCCAAATGGAGAGAAATGGCTGAACTGATGAACATGATAAAACATCATCAAACCAATAGCTTCTGCTGTTTCTGATAAATAGTCTGAACAGCGTACCAAAAGTAGTAGTTCAAACTGTGGTTGAATTTGATTTGTTTTAGGTAAGCTCTTAAAAGGAAACATTTGCAACGGGTAATTCTGTTCCTATGAGTGATTATGGAGTCACAGACAAAAAGTCTTCCCTCCAGTATGCAAGTAGACAAACAAACAAGCCTAGCTTGAAAGAGCAAGAAACGAATCCCTTTTCTCAATTCCTAAATTGTCTGGTTCCAGTCAAAAGGTACTTCCTGAGCTGGCAGCAGCCTAAACAATACAGCATATGGGAGTGCTGTAAGGAGTAAAGATTTGCCTCAATAAACCCAGCATGCAGCAGACTTTGGAAGTGTTTAGATCTGAGGGCACACACTGCAAACCACACTGGTCTTTGCCGCTAAGTCTCGTATGGAGAGGAGAGTTGGCCTGTGACACCTACCAGCTGGGGTTGCACCCCATCGTCAGCACAGACGATTTCCAGTTCATGAGTTCAGTAGCAGCAATCCATCCCCTGCAACGATGCATGAGAAGGTGAAGAGGACTTCTGCTGTGGCCGAGTAAGGGCCTACGATAAAAGCCTCGTGGCTACTTGTGTAATGGTCCCAGTGCCTCAGCACGGCAAAGGGGGGACATCTTCCCTCAGTGGTGCAGAAGGGAGAACACCAAATGACAGGACCAGCAGAGATCAGGTCAGCTCTCACCAAGAGCTGGGATGTGCATTCATTTCCTAGAGTGTTCCCTGACTGCAACTACCCAGATGAATTTATGAGCAGTCTGCCACTACAGCTCCCTGCAAACGCTCCCTTGGCCCTGCTGCACCTGCATCCTTACTGTCCGAAACCCTCAGTCCTGCTTGCCTCCCCAAGCCATGTCAGAGCATCCCACTGTTTTTCTCCAGCCTTGGTTTTTCTGCAAAGCACTAAGCTCTAGATCTAGACTTAAATGCTCCACTAGTACATTTAGGCTCTAAATACAACGTGTAGACTTCAAACCCATGCTCAGCTGTGATCCTTTATGACTGCGTGGCTCTCAGTTCACTGTCTGACTGGGCCTTTATCCCCACTTTGCATCCATCGGCATCTGCAGTGCTTAATTACATTGCATTGCAGATGTTTCGTGTGCGTCCCAGAGCGAGCGGCTGAGGGGTATTTGCATAGGCTGCTTCTTTATTCACTTTGACAAGTCCTCTTAGTTCATCTTGTTAACTCTTATACAGAAAGCTATACCAGCAACCAACCACACTTGCAGCAGGCATATGTTGAACAATCTCTGTAGTTACTTTTTTTTTACTCTGGAAATTTTGACTCTTAAGGGTGAGCTGCACAAGAAACAGCAAAGTAGATGAAAAGCGCTTGAGAGCGTATTACTGTGTGCTCTGTACATATCTGCATTACACCTGCTGATGGAAGTTATTTCCCCTCTTTCAGCAGTGGCTTGTTTGTTGTTCTCTCCCCTGATTTTTTTTTTTTTTTTGCCAGCTTGAGGATTACTAAACACTGCTGTCATTGTCCAAAGCAAGTACAACACAGGTCAGGAGCAGACTCTTCACTTATCCAAGCTTTTAACCTGTTGGCAGATGCTTGCATCAAGTAAGCAAACGATTTGGTGTCTTTTTTGTGTGTTCTCCATTGCAGGGATCTGCCTATACACAGCCTCCTTCCATGGAGGTTTCTTTCATTTCATAAGCACTAGTTTAAAGGAATTTGTGGTGTTTCAGGTATGAAATATTGTTGAATGTGCAACCGGGAAGTTGAAGCATACAGAGAATCTGACTTGAATTGATAAACTGTAAAGTCTTGATCAAAACATAGTAAATTCCCAGACCAATGCTCCTGTTGTTCGAAAATTTTACATGATTATTTGTGAGATATTCAACGCCTATCATATGTAATGATCACAAGTTAATATCTGTATTGCTCAAGGGTGTGTTTTTATTTGTGGAAGGGGGGCAGAGAGAGGAGAGAAGGACATAATGCTGCATGAATGCTATTCTTGCTGGTATTGCCTCTTGTTTGCATGCTGTGGCGATGCATGTATTAAATACAGGCAGATTTATGGAGCAGCTTTGTATCAGTGAAGCATTCATTGCTACTGATCTACAGCCTGCTGGGGCTGATACATTTTCTGTTCCCAGGTGAGGAGTCCAGACACTAGGGCTTAGTCAGCCCAAGTTGACACAAATCTCTATTAAGACTTGGGTTTATTCTCTAAGCTTTTCTGGAGCTTGATGAAATTCCCTGGTAAGATCTGCTTGCATGGCAGCTTTTGCTCCTGTACAAGTTAATTTATGACGTGATTAAAAGTTTGCCTTCAGATAACTGTATCTTAGGGTCACACGATTTTCAGAGACAGTCCTGGATATGTGTGTCCACAGAACAGCAAGTGCCTGGCTTTGAACCACTCTTATCCAACTGTGATTTTTTTATGCTTCCCTGGAGACAGGTAGCTTACTGAATCATTTGTTACCCCGTGTTTAAGACGAGTGTTTCTGTCAGTTGCATTGCAAGTGTTGGGCACTAGGAGAAGGCGTTCGGAGGAGTCCAAATGTAGCGCCACAATTCCCTTTCTGTCCTCTCCAAGAAAGTGTGTCTTCACGCTCTAATTGAACAGCAGTCTGACATGTTTTTGCTGTTTTGATTGCCTTTCAACCTTGGCAGCGTGATGAACAAACTTTCCTTCCCTGCCTACCAAGAAGTTGCACTGCCTTGAAGCAGTTTATTTCCATAGTTCTGATGTGGCAGAGCTCCACACCATGTTTGCATGGCATCTGTACACGTGCTGATGCCAACAGCAGAGAGGGATGGCGGCTGCCATGGCGTGACGGGTGACGAACAGGAGATGCCGGGGCACTGATGTCTCTTTGATGCCCCTTTTAGCTCGCTGAGATTTCAAACACTAGTGCTCGGTAAACACACAATTCTTCACACCTCGGTAGGCTGGGGCTGGTGGTGGTGCAGAGCACGTTCCTTCTGATCACTGTGAGGTGCTGCATACGCTTCATGTGTCTGTGAGCTGCAATGAGTAATCAGAAGGGAAGAAGGAAAGCAGGACAAACATACTTGTTGTCATGTGGCATAAATGAGAATTAAAATTGTCTGTCAGTTCCTAAGCAGATTGTTCATGTTTCAAAGTTTTCTCATGACAGAACAATAAAGCTGGTCCTGTGGCGTGAGATGTGCTGCGTGGGGTGGGCTACCCCAAAACAGCACAGTGGCCTAGGGGGGCTGCCCCGATCTCCAGCAATGTCCACCCCTGAAGGGTGCAGCGACCCCAGCAGAGGTGACACCGGGGACCCCAGGGCAGGGCCCCACGGAGCCCCGTGGGCTGTGGTCACTGCCTGAGAGAGGCTTCACACATCGACTGGATTTGGACATGGTCCCAGTGCATCCACAGCCCGGGTACTGAAGAGGAGACAGGGGATGGGTGAATGGTGCTGTGAAAATAAATACATTCAACATCACTATTTGCTCTCTCAGAACACAGTGAGATTGAAAGGTAAACGTGCAGCTCCAGGAGAGGATTATAATTCATATGACGTACAACTGACCTGCACAACTTACTGGCATTGTGGAGCTGGGGAGCTTCATAAAATTTACAACGTATTAGGCAGCTTTTTTTGGCTTTCAAATTTATATTGAAGCATACTGTTAAAGACAACAGGACTTTGACTGAAGGAACAGCAGCTTCATGACTTGCTTGTGTTATTAGCTAGCACGTCAAGCTCAGCATTTCTGAAGCTGTCACCTATTTCAGGTGTGTAAACACAGTGGGGATGTCACTCTGAGGTTTGAAAGTCTCAGCCAGTGAAAAGCCTGAGTTGCATTTTCATAAGGTAAGGGGTGGACAAGCCTTCTGTTTATGGGCTTGGATAAACTGCTAACCCTGGAGCCAAAAGGGCACTCGTCTCCTCCTTGAGATGTCCATGCCGTCTACGTACGATTGCGTGCACTCTCTGGAATGCCTGGCCCAGGCCGCTGTCGGTGGCTCATAAATTACGAATCATGCCTGATGTCACAATTTCTGTCTAAAATACTGAAGGATGGTTTTAAATTAAGGTGACAGTGTTGCTTTTAATGTCCAGATCGTGAAAGCCACAAAGCTTTCAGCCTTCTTGCTTCCATTCCACAAGTGTGAAAGAAAATTTATCTCTGGCAGGTTTTTCCATCCCTGTTGGCAGACAGCCCAATGTACCTCAAATAGCACCGAACACAATGAGCTAAACCTGAACTTGTTGCAGCTCCATTAATGCCGGAGGCACTACACCTCACATGTATTGGGAGCATCTGGTTCATGTTCCCAAGCAAGTTTAGATTCCATTGTTTTACCCCAGCAAGCATGGCTTTATTAGAAAACAGGCGTTCTTCTAACGTCTTTGGAAGCATTCTCACTTTTTGTGGTAATAGCTACTATGTAAGTCATAGGCTAACAGGCCTTAAATCTGTAAGAACTGGAAAATATCTAGTAGCAGAAATTATTGGTATTTGTTATGAGCAGGTTTCTTAGTGGTTTCTGTACTACACAGAAATTAACCGCTTGCTGCTATTTATCATTGCAAAATATTTTGTGTTGAAATGTGATGCTTCTAATGCACTCTGTTGTGCAAACTGAGGTGAACACAGGGACACAGCAATGGAAACAAAAATCCATTGTTTTACAACTCAGCAAACATTCTTTGGACTCTGCAAACACCGGCTTCTTCATTTCCTCCTATGGAAAGGAAAGAAGTATTTGAGTTATGCAAAGTCACACCTCTTTATTTGCAAACAATGGCAAGGCTACACCTTCTCAGGTTTTAATGCAGCCCCACTGCTCAGTAAGGACTTCAGACTATGGGGCACAGCTGGAACCTTCAAGACACGCCTAAAACATTGTAGATGTCAGCAAAGATTTGCAGTGGAAATTCAGCCTCTGAGTTAGAGAAAAACAATTTAAGAGGACTGGGCAAATAAATTTGCAGTTTGAACCATAAAGCTTTCAAAGGATTAATTTTCAGCTTTTACAGTAGTGACATTGATTTTGAATTAACGTTCCTGTGCTTAGTAGTTTTTAGTGTTTCATTTGTTAAACAGCTGTGCTATGCTCCCAAACACCGTGATTTTCATAGTGCGTACCTGCTGTGTAACCCGTACCTGGCATGAGCTAATTGCTACACTGAAATCTTTGATACACAGCTGAGTAAAAAAGCTCTTGTGGACGGCAAATAAACTGGATTTGTGTTTTCCCGTGAAAAAAATGTCTTCACGGGTGTTATCTAAATTGTAGCCATTGTTTTGACCTCTGCTTTGGCCTGACGCGCTCCAGCCAGTTTTGAACCAACTGGCTCTGGCGATGGTGGCCACGCGGAGAGTGGCACTCTGCGCTTGTTTGGCTGTGCAGGCAGCAAATGCAAACAAAAAGGCAGCTGGGAGAGAGGTGCATGCACATCCCACTTCAGCACAGAGTGGAGGGCGGTGGGGAGCACCGGGGCTGACGCGGGGAGGTACCGGCGGAGCTGCAGAGGGGCAGGCGGCCCGCCCTGCAGCAGAGGTTCTCCAAACTGCCACCACACAGCACAGCCCGGCCAGGCCGAGGTGGGCCCCGGCTGAGGTGAGACCCTGCCTGAGGCGGGCGCGGACTGAGGGGTTCCCCTGGCTGAGGGGGGCTCCTCGCTGAGGAGAGATCCTGACTGACGGGAGATCGTGAGG
>NW_009621800.1:0-1286 GCF_000690535.1 Cariama cristata
CTGCCAGTGCCGCCAGCTCCCGAACACAACAGCTCTTGCCTTTGGGGTGACAGCGGTTCTGTGTGTGGGTAACTGTGGACCCAACGTCTGGAGGCACCTCCAGACCTGCGGATTTCTTAGCACAAATGCACTTTGAAAATTGAAGGTTCGTGACACAAAGATGTGCACATTTCACAAACTCATACTGTTCTGCTGGGCTGCTGCTGGAAATGCATCTTAGTTGTGGGGTTTAAGATACTTTTGAAGTAGTGCGCTGCTAGTTGGGTTTGCACACCTATTTAAAATCCAAATGAGAAGAACCTAACAAACTGCAGTTCTGTAAAGAGACCACAGGCTCTCCATGTGCACAGGCTGCTACTCCAAAGCAGCATAAATTGTTTAAGCTGTTGAAAACTGGGGCTGAAATTCTGCCTTGGAATGTGTGTGCCGGGGTCAGAACCAGTGCCGCGGTCCGACTGCCTGGCTCCCGGCACCGTGCTGCCCAAGAGCAGCGCCTGGTCTTCCCTTGGATTCTCATGTGGGGTTTTGTCCAGATATAACTCAAATCATGATATAGCTCCTTAATGTCACTAACTGTGTGATTTAGGCTTTTGATCAGTAGAATATAGTGATCCAGAACGCTTTTAATGAACTATATATTTATCTAGGGAGTCATACCACTTTCATCCTCAACATAGCTAATAACCATAGCTCAGAAGAGGCCACTGGCTCCGCATCTCATTTTCAATTTGTGCCTTTTTAAAGGAGATAATCACGAAAAGAAAAATGCGGTAGTTAGGGAAAATGGGTTTGCTCTGTGTCACCACTTGTAAAAGGTGTGCGAGAGGCAACAAGAGCCGATCAGTCTGGGGAAGACCCTTTGCAAACCCCATACGTGTCTGTGTAGCCTCGACACGGTGGGGGTGAAGTGTGGAGGGCGCAGATGATGGGGTTTGATACCCAGATGGTTCTTCATCTGCATGAGCCTTGGTGGCTGTCATGGACAAAGTAATAAAGAACCAGGGTCCATTCCCTTCCAAGTCTGAATACTAGAAGAAGCTGCTCAAGCAAGAGACTTCATCCTCCCCACTTCTTTCAGGACCATAGAGTTGCTGAAGTTCCCTGTTTCTTTTTGTTTTGACTCTCCTTCTACTCTGAAAGTGCAAGTCAGAAGTTGTATCAAGTCAGGCAAAGATATTTTTTAACCGTAATACCAGAGCCCCAAAAAGGAGTGGGATTGCATGGGTACATTAATGACCTCTCTTCTACTTGCCGCTATCTTTTTTTAAGGGGGGGGGGGGGGACCC
>NW_009621800.1:1317-14269 GCF_000690535.1 Cariama cristata
GCCTTCCTAGTTGTTCTGCTATCGCATAAAATGAGTGCTTGACTAGAAATTATATTTATTCTGAAAAGGTGAAGCACTTAGCAATGAGACTGCATCAGCTTGATGTGAAAGAGCTTTTGTTGGTTTGTTTTGGTTTGTTCCTATTTCCTGTTGGGGCAAATGCTGTGGAAGGAGGGCAAGTCTGATGCTGCTGGGTTCTGAGGAAGGAGAAAGGCGTCATTTCCTGAAGAAACAAAGAAAAAACTCTGTCAGGGGAACATATCAAATTAATGAGTCTTACTTGGCTTTCTGCATTAGCTTATCATGTTTCTGGCTGTAGGCTTCTTTAAACATGAGGCAGCTCATGCTTTCAGTGCATGCTTTAAACATAAAGCAGCTCTTGATTTTTATGCATGTTTCCAGAAATGGATTCACCCAGCAAATGAAGAATTTAGATATCCGTTTCTTATTGGGAACTACAGATCAGGCCTGACTCGTCGTTTTAGGCACCCTCTATATGCTGTTTCCACCGGAGATTTGGCAAATCCTCTGTTCTAGATTGATTGCACCGGTCCGAGAGCTAACAAAACACCAAAGAAATCCTTGTATTAATGGGGGTTTAAGTTGTGTTTCCTGGAAGTAAAGTTCACTCCTGGAGAACTAAGGCGCTGTTTAAGAATGGTTTAGTTTGTTGAATGAAGTGCCATTTGCAACCGTGCCATGGTTTAACAATGCCCTTTACCGTCGCCTTGAGCCCCTGCGGGAGCCATGAACTCCTCACAGTCTCTAGGGCTGGGAGAATGCAAAAATGGCTTAAAAGCCTGGTTGGAGGTCTGCTCTGAATTATAAGCCTCAGGCAAGGATTAAGGCTGTCTCTAACAAAGCTGTAATCATACATTAATATTAGCTGATCAGAGTTGCACTGAAACTACTGGTCCAAAATCCACTGAGAACTGGGAAAAAAACAAGCTCCACGTTGGAGCCTGATGAGCGTCTCTGTGCAAAGGAAACCTCCGCTCCTGTACCCATGGATAATGCTCCAGTCTTCCTAGGGAAGTGATAAGTGATCATACTGGGTAGGCTTCTTTAGGTAGTGCATGTTTTTCTTAGACACTGAAAAACTGAAATAAACAGGTATGGTCTCTCTTTAATAAAAGACACAATGACTGTGTAGAATAGCTAATTTGCATCTCATTACGTTAACTTTAGTTTTGGGAACATCTTTGTCGCCTGGTTGATCTCAAAATAGTACAGCAATACTTTATTTCAGAGTGCATTTTTTTCGTGTGGTTTTGTTGAGAAAGGCACTGTTGGGTGTGCTGTGTTTGCTCATCTGCACATTGATTCTGGGGGGAAAGTCATTATTTTCATTCCTGTATATTGTTGTACCTATCTCCTTTATGTCATTAAGGTAATTCTTGGCTTGCATTTGCAAGAGAGATGTGACATCATGGCAGCGTCACAAGCAGAGGGGGTTGAAATTCGCCCCTATCCTGAGAAGGAGCCCCATCACAGCGATGACGGTACACAGTCGGTAAGCTGCCGTCCCGAGGGCAGAGACAGCACGCTGACCTCCTGCAGCTCTTCTTGCCTTTCAGAAAGTAGCAGGAGGTTCAAACAAAGGCGGGAGGAGGCGATTGCTCTGTGTTTCCTCGAGTTCATGTAACAGAACTTGTTCAGTTCTTTATATATGAAGCTTATTTGAACAATATCCTTTATTCATAAATCACTTGTGGCAGAAAATGTACAACAATGCATATCACATCCTACATAGGGTGATTAACAGTAGGTCTTAAGTATCTGAGGAAATCTGATTCCTCTGGCTGGTCTATCAGTTGGTATTTGTGGCCATTTTAAAAATTGCCCTTTGCCAGTAAGAGCTGCAAAGAAATTATCATCAATCTAAACTGTTCAGGACCTGAGATCAAGCTGGTTTTAGTGGCTATTTTGCATTATATTGATATAGTGAAATGCCAGTTGGTTTTCCTGAAATAAAAACAGCAACGGCCAATAATTAATGTTCCCATAGTTAATTAAATTGGTCTAGCTGGATAAGTGAACCCATATACTCTGGCCTCAGAGATTTATCTGCTGGGGTTCACGTCCACCTGCCTGCTTTTCAGGGCTGTATGACTGCAAGAGCCGTGTGTGTTGTGCCCTTTCAATAAGCAGCTGCAGTGACACCAGTGACATCCCTCAGACCACCGCAGGGACTTTTAGCTTTCCCTGTCTGGAGCAGACTGAAACAGCTGAGCATTGTTCTAACCTCTCCTTCTCTTGTGCAAAGTCATTATTCATTTGTGGTTTTATTAGCTGTTTATGAACATGCTCTAATGTTTTAGGGGACAAGGATGACCCTAGTTATGTGTAATTACACAGGCTTGGCGTGATTTGTGAGCACACAGGTATGTGTGTGCACCTCGGGGGCAGCGTCCCCTCTCCTTGGGTGCAGGAGGTCCTGACACACAACCAGGCGACGATTGATCTTGTCAAATACCGAAACACAGGCGTGTGACTCATTAACAGCAGGCTTTGCAGTTGAATTAATTGAGGTTAGTGGATTTAGGCTAGAGAGAGTGTAGAAGGAAAGGTCTATGAGAATAGGGTGGAGCAAGGAGGATGAAGTTGGGAATGGGCAGGTGGACACACCTGGGAGACGATCGAGGTGTGACCACCCCAGGACGCACATCTCCTCTGCAGGTTCCCCACGTGAAAAAGGCTCTTAGGTTCTTTGTGAAAACTGGTACCTGGTAAACCTAGTGCAAAGTTGACTACAAACTTTTCTGTGGCTTTAGATGATGAACATCTCGAAAGAGCAAAACTGAAGCACCTGGCTTGACACATGCACTCTGCAATTTACAATGGGGGAGAAAAGCCTGCTTGCACAAGCAGCATAGAAGCCTGTAAGTAATCTCTGGGTGCATTTCAATAGAACAGAAGGTCCCAAATACAGAAGTGTTACTGATTCATGTATTTTAAGGCCTCAAAGAATTGTTAAAAACATCCCTAGCCTACTCTCCTATCTAACACGGTTCAGAGTTTCATCCTATTACTTCTATCTCAAGCAAAATAAATTGTACCTGAATAAAGCATATCTTCCTGAAAGATATGCTGTCTTGGCCTCAAGGTTTTAAGAGAAGGATGAAATAACAGTAAGTTTAATGAGCTGTTGTCAGTTGTACACAAGCAACTAAGCAGTTTCCTTCATATCGCTTCACAAATCCCTGTTTAAACACAGTGGGACAATTTCTGCTCTGGTGATGGTCTGGTGCCACTGGATTACGGTTTGGCCCATTTTTGTTTGGGTTTTAGCTTTAAATCTCTTGTGTTTATTTTCTTCTTGCTGCTTATCAGTGCTGTGTTCTTGTGCTGTAAGAATAGGACTTCACAGAGTCACTACAAGGCTTTTGGTTCATCAGTTTTTAATTAAATTTGAATTGAAGATTCTCTTTCCTCGAGGCTAATTTTCAAGTGACAAACAAAATCCCCTTAAGTGCCTTTTCTTTTCTGCCATAAACTAGTAAAGCTGCTGTCAAATTCCCTCAGAAACCCAACTTCTCCAACCCCATAAGAGTGCAGATTATTATTCCATCAGAAATAAAACAGGTCTTAGGAAAACAGATCAAATAAAAACATTTTTTCTTTTTGCAAAACCTAAAAGTTAAGTGCATCGTTTTGGGGTGGGGTAGAGTTGCGCTGCAGAGCACGTCGTCTATCCCACACAAGGCTGCGCTGGCTGATGAGAGCTGGGAATGCTCTCTCACAGCTCTTGCCTCATTGTCCCTTCTGCTTTCCATGTCCTTAAGATCTCGAGTCCTTTGGCAGCAACCATGAGCATGCCAGCAGGTATAATGGGTTCAGGCTCTGCCGTTTTCCCCACTGAGAGCTAGGACAGGATACCGAGTAACCTGCCAGCCTTGTTAAAAGCAATGTATTACCTATTTAGATCCAAGAACATGTCAAGGAAAACAAACCTTGAAGCAGTGAGCGGTATGTTTGCCTCTCAGTCGCAGGGTCTCACTGTGCCCAAAAAAGTTCCCCAGGCTTTGCATGGTGGGGGGAGGATGTGAGTTCCCATCTCTGCTGCCCTTACCAAGCCCGGCCCGGGACGGCTGGCCCTGCGGCAGCGGCAGCCAGAGGCTGTGGGAGCTCCAGCCTTGGGGATGAGCATCTGCAGCGCGGCCGCCAACACGAGGGCAGAGCCCAGTCTCGGTGCTCGGTGGTGATGCTGCTCCTGGCACCACTCGCCCCAGCACGATCGATCCAGCACGGCCGCGTTGTCCTGTGTGAGCAGGTGACCTGCTGCCCTGCCAGCGACTGCTCTGCCGGTCTCCTCTGTCCAGCAGCTCTGGGTCCCATGCAGAGGACAGCCGGTGGGCGCAGGTCCGGCCAGCTGAGCACGGAGAGTCGTGCGTGCCCGACTCTCGGGGAGCAGTGGTGAAGCCCAGAGATGGCGCAGGGGGAAGGTGGGCAGTTGCCAACCCAAGCTTCTGTCTGTGGACAGAAGGAGGACAAGGGAACCGCTGAGGGTGATGCAAATTAAGTGATAGATGGCAGAGGCCAGACCTCAGTCCTGAAGCCACCGCTCACTGGTCCTGTTGCTGGTGTCCTAGGAAGAAATTACAGCATCATCAAGCTGAGAAGTTCAATAGTGCTCCTGAACTGCTTTTAATGGCGAGTGTCCGGGGCCGGGGTGCTCCTCGCCAGGCTCGTCTGCCAGGGCCCCTTCGGCAGCTGGTCCGCAGGAACTGCAGCCGGGGTTGCATTTGCATTCAGAGCCCTTCGCCTGCGCATTCTGCTGGGCGATAGTCACAAGACTAACCCAATATTAACTGACCGCTCCAACAGGGCATCGTTCACTGAGACCATCTTTCTCTGACCAGTTTCCTGTGATTAACTTCAATTGTAGAGAACAGGTTTGATTAGACTGCGAGATCGACTTCTGGGGAAGCTGCTCACTACTCTTAATGGGGCAAGGGAAAAATACAGGTCTTACTGAAGAAATCAGCTATGCAAAATTAACTTACTGGTCTTTTCAAATGAATTTTCAGGCCCTTTAAAGCCCAGGCTGTAGTGTTCAACTGCACCACTTAACCTTTCTGAATGGGTTCTGGAGCACAGCTCTCCCTTTGGGTGAAGCACCTGTTTAAAAGAGCAAACAAACCAACCAAAAAAACCCTTCCACTAGCCTTGAATAGGGCATGATTAGGAGAGCCAAAAGCAACAACCAGAACCAGGTTTCAGCCTTACAGTAATTTTTTTTTTTGAGCTATACCCTCAGTTGTTAAGAAAATTGCAGCCAGTCTGGAAGCAACTTCATGGTATTCTCCATCTGTATGCCACCCTGACCGGTACGTGGTGCGCAGGAATCTCTGTTTACTCCAGCGCGTGGAGTACGGGCACGTCTCCTTTGAAATTGGTTTTCAGTGTTTGAGGCTTCTTGGAGGCAGCTGCTCATCCGTGTCACTTCGCTCACCTCGCCTGGAGTTGTCTTCCCCTGCACTGTGTCACTGTCTCTGCTGGCAAAGGCATTAGATGCTGAGAAGCCCTTCAGAAATCCCCCCCCCCCGAGAAGGTATGGTTCAGAAATATCTGTCAGCAGCAGTGCATTTCATGTGCTATATGAAATAGCCCTCAGTTCTTTACATCAAACCTTGAGGGGCTGAATTGTTTTCTGATTAATGTTATAAATTAATCCAGGATACTGTATGCAAAAGGAAAGGGGAGAGGGGGAAGGTATTACTTGGTTTTCAGAGGGATTTGATAGTAATAATGCTTCTGTAGCCAGTCTATGAAAAGCATGATAATGAATTTTAGCTTATTCATGCCAATTGCTTTTATTAATATGCCACTCTTGTTGGCTTAGAGTTAATTTTAAAAAGTCTTTTTCCCCTTCCCTGTGGTAGCTGCATGGGAACCACCATTGTCCTACTCAAGAGCAGAGGTAATTTTTTGCTTTTTTCCCTTAGAGGCTTAATTTGTTTTGTTCTTAAATTCTGTTCTTCTAAGAATAAACAACAGCTGTAGCACCAGTGTGGACAGGAGAAAGCAGGAGCGTGTAGAGGTAACAAAAGACAAATCATGCGTGAGCCAGGCTCTTTTAGGCAGTTGGATGTGTCCATCTACAGTTTGTACGATTCTCTCGTCAGTTTACTGGGTGTGCAAAGGCCACTAATGAATCTATCTCCCAGTCGCGCCTCAGATGTAGACATCCCCATCTTGCAGCCAGGGAAACTGAGGCTGGATGCAAACTGAAAATGCAGTTATTGGTTCAGTGGGATTTTTCCAGTAATACCAAGTAGGTTCTGTCTTTCTCTCAAGGTTGTTGGAGAGATACAAGTGCCTTACCCAAACATCACTAAATCCTACTTAGACATCTTCATATGAGTCTAAGTTCCCAAATAACTGCAAAAACTGAGCCTTGAGCTATGGTAGGCAACTCTGCCAAGGACCCAGAGAATGCGAGTGGCAAAGCACTCCACTTGGTGCTTTGACCAGGCAACCATCCATCTGTTCACACTCCAATAAACTGGAAAGCTACATCTGCCCAGAGCTGTGGAGTCTTACTGCTAACGTGGAGCTCAGATCTAAAGACAGTGTGGGTATAATGATGTATTTTTAGTATTGTTCTGGTGGGAATTAATCAGTGTTCTGTGTCCTTAAAGAGGAGTTCATGCTATGGTCACATCCTTCCTCAGGAGGTTTAATTCTTCTGCATCAAACTCGATTTCCCTGCACAAAACAAGACAAAATGTAAGTGCTGTCTTCATGGAATTACGATCACTTTGCAAAAAGAGGCTGAGAAGGAGCCATCTACTCTCATTAATCCCTCCCCAAAAAAGTGTCAGGGAGAGGTATCATGTCACTGGAACTCCATTCTACTGCTTGCCCCCCAAATAACTTCTTTTCCTGTAATTTATTAAATGACTTAGAAAATTAATCTGCAGCCAGAAGATGGAGATCATTTGTCACAGGATGTCACACAACCTACCGATCCATCAAGCAGTGTTGCTGTACATCATGTTCTGGTGCTGTCCTGTCTTTCAGTCCATCTCAATGTCAAAAAAAGGATTTAAAAAATATTTTGGGATGTATTTCATGTGCTGACTCGGACTTGATGTCCCCTGTTAGATTAATCTACACAAGTAGGGAGTTTCAGCCAAGGAGACTTAGATTTTCACTGTACAGTTCCTCTCCATGCTTTCTAAAATTCTGCCTGCTGCAGTATTCATCCTTTGTGCATTCTTCCCTTTTTTCCCCCCAGAATTATGATTGGCAAGAGGATAAGCATATTGACCCTCCATTCTGTGCCCAGCTCTCCAGGCAGGACCATCACCCACCACTCACCTTTCCCTGTTCATGCAGAGTCTCCCAATGCTGCCTGTACCCGACGTACCAAGCGCTTAGCTGCTGCTGTTCCCATGACTCAGTCCCCCTTTCCCCCTCATTTAAGTCCTGCCCGGCAATAGCTCCGGACCCTCAGGACCAGGCTCATCTCTCCCATCCCCAATTGCATTCTCTTTGGAGCTCTGGCTGTGGAAAATTCATTCCTTACAGTGAGCTGGTGGAAAGGCATCCAGGAAAGGTCTGCAACAGACAGGAAGAACACAACTGCCTTAAGCACAAAACTACTTTTTTATTTTAAAATTGACTAGTCTGATCATCTTTTGTCTGTATTGAGGAGTTGCTTGCAACCATGCACATCACTTTTTCTCCAAAATGTTGTCCTCTGAGCACTTCTGTGTAGCTCCTATGAAGGAAGAAGAGCGTACTTTGGACTGAAAAACATGTTTGGTACCACATGTATCTCCTACCCACTGGTATGTTATGTTACAGCATTGATGCATCTGGTACAGCAATGTTAAAATTGTTCATAATTAAGTCAATTTCATTGTGTTTCAGTTCTTGATAATAATGAGCAACTATTTCATGTCATTTCCTTTCTTCCTTATGCATGACAATCTGCTAAATTCATGTTTCCAGGAATACAAGATAAAGATTTTAAGTGTAATTTATGATTCCTTTCTGGACTGGGGTTAGTTATTAATAGCCATGCTCACTTAGACTGTCATCTAATCTTTCCTGTAAGGGGCTTACCTTTCTGCTTGTACACCAAACACAAATTGTTTGCTGTACTCTTGCTGATTATTGGAATGTCAGTGTGTGAAACATATAGTGTGCAAAAATAGAAAACAAATTTTTAAGCTCCCATTTTGTGTTCAAATTTGCAATTTCGCTTCAAACAAAATCAAACTCTCAAAACTCATCCTACCAGCATGAGCAATGCCACTTTGCAGTTTCTTGCCAGAGCCCATGTTTGTTTGCTTTTATGGTACTTGTATAACTGACATTCCCATGGTCTCCGAGTACCTCCCAGTTTTTAGCCTTATTTTCTTTCCAAGGGCGTTGTGAGGCAGGACAGTGCCGTCCTCCACTTCTGCTGGTGGTGGCATGCCAGCGCTGCGCTGAGCAGGGCTGAAGTTCAAAGCCACAGCATGCAGCTCTGCAAAAATGCAAGCGCCACGACACAGCAATGGTTTTTGCAACATAATGATTACACTGCAAATGCTGATTATTTTCTGTGCATCCGGTTCTTTATTGGAGTCTCACATGGCCACCTGTAGCTGGAAGAGATGCTCAAAGTGATGTGGCAGCTCAGCATCACACCCCGAATCCAGCTGTGTGGGTGGCAGCACAGGAGCTCTGCCCCCGGTCAGGGGCAGTTGTTCAGGTCCCGGGGGCCATGGGGCAGAGCGGGTGGTTTGCCCGGGAGGCTGGGCAGGGCCAGCACCCACGGGGCACAGGAGGCTGATGTGGGAGGCAGCACCTTGCAGTGGGAAAATAGGGAATGAGACTGAAAAAGGCAGTTGCCCTTGAAATATTGGTTGGTCGACACTTGAGAAAGAGCCCTCTTCCCCCAACATCATCTATTCTTTGGCTTCTGTTTCAAACTGGTTAAGATTTTTTTTTTTTCTTAATCTGAGCTATTAAAGGAAAACTCTGTTAATAGGGGAAGAAATAAAACAAGAAGCATTTTTCCCTGGAGAATATTGATATTTTTGTCACAGCTCTTCACCGATCTGTCAGAAAAATGAATTCTCAAACCCTTTGCTAAGGCCGGCTTTGGAGCAAAGCAATGCTTTGGTTTGCTGAGCCAACGCGAACAGCTGGGGCAGAACCAGTGCCCCCCTGGCTGGGCTCCCCCCATTCAGCGCCCACCCTGCCCCTCTGCCCCAGCTCCATGCATCCACAGACTGGCCCAGCCGCACTGGCAGGGACATTTAACTGTGTTCACAGCTGAGGGCCAGCTGTTTCCAGACTCTTCCCACTGCCTGCTGCAATAAATCTCCTTCCTTCCCTCCCCTTGCACCTGCAAGAGGTTGTTCTTTTTATTTGCAAAGTGGAAAAGTGATTTTTAAAAGGTGAAAGAGTATTTCTAACTTTGATAGCGTGATTAGCTTGGCTCAGAATATTGTTATAGCTTATCTCGCTCCTCTGTGATAACTCAGAAAAACAATAAATGTCTTCTTACAGCAGACTGACATTCAGTATTGAAATTGGTCTCCTAATCTTTATGTGATTGCTTTCTCCATGATAGAAATATTGCCTCTTGTAGAGTATTTATTGTCTAGTTCTTTCCGAAGTATTGACTTTATGTAACAGCTTGATATACATCAAATCCTTTAGAGATTTAATAAACTCTTCTGGTCAGTCTTCTGTTGTAAACACATTGAGATTTATGGTCATCTTAGTGTAAAGCCCTTTTTCGCTGAAATTCTCTACTTCCAGATATCAAAAGATAAGAATGGGAGCATAGATCACCGTGGAAATCTTAACCCTTAGCTGTCGAGTGTTAGTCAGAAGCTGTTGATAGTTAAAGGGTTGCAGTACGAGTGATGGGTGATGGCGCAGCTGCCAAGGCTGGGGTGGAGGCACAGGAACCCCCCCTTTGCTCCCTGGGGAGCCGTTTCCCTCCCCAGCGCATGGCCGCGGGGTCTCAGCCAGCCGGCCGAGTTCATCCATCCCTGGCACGGCTCGGCTCCAGAAGGACTCCATGAAAGAGTCCATTGCAGAGGAAAAATAAAAATTTACTATTATTCAGTTAGGCATAAAGTTAACGTATTGAAGCTACGTTGAAGCACTTGTAATTGAAACAGCTGGTAAACTGGGAAGACAAATTTACAGTCCTCACAAAAGCCATGTGCGTATCCTCTCTCCCTGCCATGCTCCATGTGGTTTTCCACCCGCCGGAGCGGAGCAGCTGCCAGCCCGGAGGCGTTTTGGCACCTGCCTGCCCTGGGTGCCTGCGGCGTGCCGGGGCTCACACCTCTGCTCCTGTCTGCTGCCCCGGCTGGGCTGACGGGCTGGTGCTCTCTGGTTCTCACCCTGGGTACAGCGATGGGGCAGCTCGGCACGGGCTGAATCGCCGTTAACTGCAGAGGGATGGGGAGAGCACTCCCGAGTCGGTGAGCTACCACCATGCAGCGAGGGAGGACACTGCCGCTGGAGCTGCCGCGGGCGCTGGGGCCGTACCCACTCCTGGTGCGGTCCTTCGACGTTTTCTGTGGGGTGCGGGTCGGTGCCGAGGTGTCCCAGTGGTCACCCCGGTGCCCCGAGCTCTCCCGGCACTGCCACCCCCAGCCCTCTGCTGCCGTCGGTGTGGGGTGGTGGGGTGGTCAGGTGCTGCTGCTCCCTGAGTTGTTTGTTTCAGTAATTCCTTATTTTGGCACCAGACCAAATTTATTTAAGTATCTTGTACTTTGAGATTGGAGCGGGGAAGAAATCCAGAAATTGTGATCCCTGTAGCCAGTCTTACAGGACTGTATTACACACACATATTTTTAAGAAGAAACTTTTCTCTGTACAGGAATCAACTTTCTAGAGGCAGCCTTCAAGAAACCCAGCAGAGCTTTTAAAATTCACTCATTAAATGCAAATACACTCTTCTTCATAATACATTAACCTTCCTTTAATAGCATGAAAGCATCTTTTCATTTTACAGCTAAGGTATTAAAAGACTGTATGGTGAGGGATTTTTGGAATAAGATAAATCAATTCAAGACATGGAACAGAGCAGATTCTTGCTTTGTTTGTATTGGGGAGGGGTTACCATTTTTTAAATGTACTCTTTATTTTATGAAACAAAAGCAATCACCTTAGGCTGTCAAGTGCATGTGAACTCTGCTCCCACTGTCTGTTGGAGATCTGTTTCTGGCATCTTTCTCTAGAAAGAAAGTTCTGAATTAAGACTTTCCTTTTATTTTGGTAGATTAAGAAGAATGGAGAAATTAATTTCCATTTGCCTTCTGATGATGTAATTTGATGGAAAAATGCATTTTGCACACCTCTCAATGGATTTTGCGTTTCCTATTGTTGTTGCCTGCATTACTGCCCTTCGGATCTTAGCCTGGGTGAGGATATGGGTCATTAGTGGAAGGTAAAATATTATTGCCTGCCTGCCTATCAAAGAATGTGCTTGTATTGCATCTCTAACTGCTTCATAGCTTGTGGGCAAGTAATTAGTTGGAGTGGTGATGAAACTACAAATAAACTGGTGTGCTTCCATCACTTCACTTCTGAAGGGAAGACTTAATGGGAAAATTACTGGGAATGATAAGGCAATAAAGGAAAGATGGAAGGAAAATTTGGGTCATGTTTGAGGCAGGATGACAACCGGCAGCTTTCTGGCATCTCACTATTTCACCACTCTGCAAACCTGTTCCTTGGAAATAAAGCATGGTGTAAGTGAATGAAAGTAAGAGCGGGCTTGTGGCTCATTTACTGAGGGAAGATCTTCCTTCCTACATATATTATTTATTATAGCTCATGTTCTATTTAAGAGCTGTGGTTTTTACAGTCAGCTTTGAGGTACCTGAGCAAAGGCTGGGGTGGGATCTAAATGGCAATTTGCAGCAGGTTGCACAGCGACACTAACGTTCAACGGGCCAATTGCCCGAGCCCCAGCATCGCTGCCCATTGCACCTGGGATCTGGATGTTTGGCATCAGCGTGGAGGGGATCATTCTTGGCACTGGTTTGTACGCAGGCGGGCGCAGAGGTCCAGGGTGGCGGTAAGTGTAGTGCTGGCTCTGTGAGGAGGTTTCAGATACACGGCCTCTGGGGGAATATAGCGCTGCTTGTCTCCTCTTCCTATAGGACAGTTCTCTCTGAGCACAGACATGTCAGAGCTCAACAGTGCTACCCGGTGCCAATAAAAGAAAAATAATTGCTTGCAAATTGCCCTCTCTATTTTTGTAGGCAACATTGCATCAGGCTGGAATCTCCCTCAAAACAAATTTCAGGAACAGCTTCCAGGCTAATTAGTGCTGTCAGCCACCAAGTTTGCTCCTTTTGCAGCTCCAGGTTGTTAACGGCAGGGCCATGAACAGAGCTTCCATGTGTAGCTGAAATCTTGCAGCATTATTTAATCCCTGTTATTTTTCCCTCCCGTGCTATCGAGAAATAACCGCTTTCAAAGGCAGGGACATATTATGGTCATGGAGATGGCTTAGCTGGGACACAGCTAGTCATTTTTCCTTTCTGATATTTTATTAATATATGTTATTAACCTTGGTTCTCCTTCCCCATGGTGCTTTATCATCAGAACTAATTAATTCTTCTTGAAAGATTTACAGGGAAGGGATGGGCTTGTCTGCATTTGTAAACTAGACATATCTCCAGGTGGCATTACCTGGCACCAGCAGATCAGGGGGTAATCCCAGTTGAGAAGGAGACCGGGCACACAGCAAACAAAGATACAGCTGCCCATAGGATAGTTGAATTTGTCCTATCACTTTTACCTGGCACAAACAGTATGTAGATGATACCCTAAGAAATCACAGAGCTAGTTTTCTACTTTACTAACGAACATGAAATATCCAGGAAAAAGAAACTATTTGGTCGCTCCCCTCCCATCCAGCATGACGCCAGGGTGTACAGCACTCACCTCTCACAAAGCCCCCGGGTGCCCCCAT
>NW_009621800.1:14311-16066 GCF_000690535.1 Cariama cristata
CGGTGCTCGTCCCTGCCTCACCCACAGTGGGAACAGCGGGATGGGAACTGGAGTGTGTCGGAGGGAGGGTCCCCTTCTCCTCTCACGGCTCTGGGCTGCTGCCGTGGGCCCTTGCCCCTCCACCCCAAGCTGCTGCCAGAGGCTCCGCCCCCCGGGATTCACCCAGCTGCTCTGGGCCTTTCAACAACTGCTATTAACACTCTTCTTCCCCCCCCCCCCTTTTTTTTTTTCCCTTTTCTTGTTTTATTTTTTCCTTTTTTCACACCTTCGTGCTACAGGGCTGACATTTGCTAATAGTAGTGAGTTTGTGATAGAAGCAGTGAAAGTCTGGAACGAAATTCTGTGACTGGTACAGCCTAGCAGGGTAAAATGTAATCCTATTAGCAAGATGAAAATACCATATGCCAGGGAGAGATGGAAGAAGATAAGAAGGGATGATTATGCTTGTAGAGGACAAAAAAAAAATACATACACAAATTCATTCAAAACTAAATGAAAATTGGCTGGATTTGTAAACAATCGTAATGTCCAGAAAATTGCTTATCTGACTCATCTCGCCCAGATATCTCATTACGTTTGGTAACCTCTGCTTTCACAGCATGGTGTCGTTGCTGTTTATCTACATAGACCACTGGTGCCGATTGCAAATGACATTTCAAAAATTGATGCATTTACTTCTGGGCCATGGCAGGGCTGTGAATGAGGACTTGTGTGATCCCACCGTCTGAAGAGCTGTTTGTACATCCCAGCCCTGGTGATAAATTCTGAATCTCGTCATTAACAAGATGTTTCAGAGGGACAGAGGTTCCTGAGTGCCTACAAAACCTGGGAGGGCAGAAAAAGCCATCAGAGAGGAACAAGAAGTCTTGTTCCCCTGAAAATGTCCAGCCTTTCACCATGGAGGACAAACTTCCTGGGCTGTAGCACTCGGCTGGGATCAGTAGGAATCCCACAGAGCAATACGTAGTTATGAATTTTTTGCTGAGGATGGGCTTTCTGAAGTTAGGACCCGTGCCTGCACAGCTGGTGGTGAGCTCCCCAAGGCTGGGGAAGCTCTCATTGCACAGGACCAGAATAACTGGCATCACAGTTTCCTTGCCTGATTTTTTTCCCCCCTTTAAACTCCTAAAGTCTCTATCAGCTACAATTTTACCTAAGGCCATCTCATGAACAGCCATTGCTATTTGTGCAAACAGGTGGAGCAAAGGGTAGAACTGCTACAGCTCTGAGGGAGGTTAAGTGGGCTGGGATTTCGCATTGGGACCAGTACTGTTTAATGTCTTCATCAATGATAGAGACAGTGGGATGGAGAGCACCCTCAGCAAGTTTGCAGATGACACCAAGCTGACTGGTGTGGTCGGCACGCCTGGGGGACGGGATGCCATCCAGAGGGACCTGGACAAGCTCAAGAAGTGGGCCTGTGCAAACCTCATAAGGTTCAAGAAGGCCAAGCGCAAGGTCCTGCACCCGGGTTGGGGCAATCCCCGGTACCAATACAGGCTGGGGGATGAAGGAGTTTAGAGCAGCCCTGCCAAGAAGGACTTGGGGGTACTGGTGGATGAAAAGCTGGACATGACCCGGCCATGTGCACTGGCAGCCCAGAAAGCCAACTGTGTCCTGGGCTGCATCCCAAGCAGCGTGGCCGGCAGGTCGAGGGAGGGGATTCTGCCTCTCTACTCCGCTCTGGTGAGACCCCCCTGCAGTACTGCCTTCAGCTCTGGGGTCCTCAGCACAAGAAGGGCATGGACATGTTGG
>NW_009621800.1:16272-16594 GCF_000690535.1 Cariama cristata
AAAGAGGGTAGATTCAGACTAGATATAAGGAAGAAATTTTTTACAATGAGGGTGGTGAAACACTGAAACAGGTTGCCCAGAGAGGTGGCAGATGCCCCATCCCTGGAAGTGTTCAAGGCCAGGTTGGACAGGGCTCTGAGCAACCTGGTCCAGTTGAAGATGTCCCTCCTCGAGGCAGGGGGGGTTGGACTAGATGGGCTTTAAATGCCCGTTCCAACCCAAACTATTCTATGATTCCAGCTAGAACATTTTATTGCTTTGGATATTGACAACCTCCTCCTCCTCTCCTCTCCTCTCCTCTCCTCCTCTCTTTCACCATCTC
>NW_009621800.1:16656-22674 GCF_000690535.1 Cariama cristata
CTCCTCTCCTCTCCTCTCCTCTCCTCTCCTCCTCTTTGAAAGCATCTCTATTGTACAACACAAACACATGTGCAATGGGTAGTGGATGCACCACAGAATTAGCTGCAGTTTTCCTTCTCACAAAACTGATGTGACTAGTTAATGACATATTCCATAAACACAATCCATTAGGATCTCATTATAAGATGAACATTGCTGATTTAGAAGACAGTAATAACCATGCATTTTCCCTGTAATAATGTGGTATTATGTACCCTTCAGCCATTATAGAGAACTTAAAGTATAATGGTTTTGATCAGGTACCATGCAGAAATAGTACAGTGCCTTGCAAAATTAAGGATTTCTGTTGCCTTAGAGAAAATTAGTGGTGCACGCTAAGAAATACAGTTTGGACAATCCTTTTGGGTGGGAAGGATCCATTCTCACTTGCTTAGAGAGAGGGAACCAGTAGGACAGAACAGCTTATAGAATGCAGATCCATAGTTATCAGAATGAAGAAGATTTTAAGTTGCTTGTTTTTTTAAAAAAATGGATAAAATTCTATACTAAGCATATAATGCTCGATGCAATTGCATGGATTATTGAGAAAACCAAGATAACATGTAATTCTGCAAAAATTCCTGGAAAGTAACCATTGAGTGCGTCATTTTCCCAATTTCCTGACTTACCTTTCTCCAGTTAATGAATCACCCTGTGAAATGTGTGCTCAGAGAAAATTCAGTAGTAAATCCTGCAACAAGTTTCTCACTGAGAAGTGGTACTTGCAATTCAGTGAAACCTGAGCTGAGGGTGAAGGTGGACAGAGGCACAAGAAGCAACTTCCATTGCAAAGGATTGCTGCACTAATCAGGACTGCGGCATGTGAGACGACTGAACATACAGAAATTAGGACATTTGGTTCTGAAACAAAAACCTTAATTGCATGAGCTAAAAGGGTTAATTTGAGTAGAGAATTGTGTCCTCTGTATGAGCAGCAGCTAGAAGCAGAAAGCAGCAGTTTTATTTTCAGCCATTACTGCTTTTCATATCCCATAGCATGCAGTAAAAGAAAAAAAAATCATAGAATATTTTATTCATTATGACTAATAAGTCCAGTCCAGTAAAACAAAAAATCCATTCCACCACCCAGAATTTATGGTGATGTCAGTCATTAATCCTGCCCTGGGATTACAACGACATACCAGTCTGCTATATTGTTTTCACAGACTAAGAATGAAAACAGTATCATTAACTCATTTTAACAAATGTTCATAAATTGCAAGACTTGTTTGTTGTATGTTGAGCCAGAGAATTTAAAAGGTGCTTAGATTCAATGGTGTGTGTCATTAAATTCAGTTTTATTATATCCACTTGGATACTTTTTATTACGTGTTTTATGTGATCATAATACAGGAAGAATCTAACTAATATTGCTGACCAAAAAAAGCGTTTTTTCTGTACAGTTTTTGCGGTTGTGCTGTGGACTACCTTCCCATCGTCTGGGGCTGGCAGAGGAGGGTTTCTCTCTTGGGTGCAGGGAAGGGTAAAGGCACCCAGATGCCCTTGCAGGGACTGGACAGTGTTGGTGGTGGATGACAGTGGCTGGAAACCCTCCTTGATAAGAACACCAGGCACATTTCCAAAAGGGTTTTGCTTCCGAGGCACTAACAGGAATTTTCCAATTTTGCAGCACAAGTTCAGCGCACTGGTTGAAAACCCCACAGTTTTGGAGATACCCACAAGCCCCTGTGGAGTTGTGCAAGGGGAGCTCCTGCGGCAACAGGGACCCAGGCTGAGCCTCGCTGAGCCCCTGGCGCAGGAGCTGCGGTGCTGCCGGACGTCTGCACGACTCCAAGCCGCACACTGCCCAGGTGAAGCTCCCTGCCCAGGCGGTGATGCGATGCAATGTGATGCGATGAGATGCATGGTGCTCTGGCTGGTGCGGGCTGTGCCGATTCAAGCACGGTGCTCTTCTGCACGATAGAAACATGGTGATGGCAAGTGCTGTGTGGGGCAGCTGGAGCATTTCACCACTTGAAAACCCAGTGATCCCCGCATCCTCGCCATGCTGTGCTCAGGTGTGTGCCAGTGACCTGGCTTTGGGTGTGCTCACTCTCCTGCCAGAGCTTTAATTTCTGTTGGGGTGCTGCTGACAGCGGACGGCGCAGCCGGGTGTCGGCGTGGCCAAGCCCCAGGCAGGCGGCGACGGCGGCAGACACTGCGCTCTGGGCAGCATCTTGCACTCACGGAGGTCAGCATCAGTCTCGTGGCTTCCCTGTGCTCCCCCTGGGCACTTTTCTTGGAGAAACAATTTGAGGTGAAGTGAACAAACAGTAACTCTGTAATTACCATGAAACAAATAGGTGCGAGCAGATCTTTACAAGATGAAAGGTTATACTCGGCATCAAATAAAAGTACATTTTTGTCAATTAGTCAGACTTCATAAAGTCAAACTGGGTGAAAGTTAGTAGGAAGTAGATCTGAGGTCATCCTAGGGTTTGAGGGGTGTGCGGGGTGTGTGTGTGTGAAGCTGTTTGCTCCTCACGCACAGTCCAGAACAACTCACTGAAGGCTGAACAGGTTTTTTCAGCCTTTTAAACTTTTTTTTCAAGTTTGTTCTTGGGTGGTTTTTTTGATTTTGTTTTTTTTTGTTTTTCTTCCCCACTGGAATGTTTGAGCTGTAAATAAATTTATCTTTCTTTCCTCTTTTCCATGTGATTGCTAAAGACATTGCGCTCATAGTGAATTTTTCATTTACTTGAAGGTGACTATTTTGTGCATGTGTGCGTCTGCATCCAAGTTGCATGTTTTGAAGCTCGGCTGTTGGGAAACTCACTTTCCCTCCCAGTGTGCAGTCCTCCGTGATGCACAGAATATCTTCACTGTAATATGTACCTGCAATTCAAATTAATGGTAATACAAGTTATGCATGCATATAAAGGAAAACAGATCTTGAGAGACAACCGCAGCTGATCAGTCATTGAATAACTGGTGAACAACACAACCTTTGAGTAACTCAGGATTGATGTTGTGGCTGTTCATACGTTTTCCACTTACCTTAAGAAAGATCCCCTGTCATCTTGTAACGTGCAACGTGACCCTACATTTCTCTCACACAAGGACAGCAGAGAGCACTTGAATTTATATGTTACAGTCACCACAGGCAGCTTTAATTTCTGTGGTCTCTGCTCCTCCAAAACCCATGCAACACAGAAAGAACCACTTTGATGCAAAGTAAAAATGCAAATACCATTCACAAGGAGGGAGGCCATCCTTGAAACTCTGGGCCTTGATGTCCGGGCTGCCGTCCCCATCTTCTTTCCCTCTGTTAATTTCTTACAAGCTGTTTCTTCAAAAGTGACTTTGCTCGCTAGGCAAGTTTTCCCCAAGTTCTCTATCTCTGCGTAAAACAATAATGCACTTCTTGTGGGTAACCTGTCAAGTAACTGCAGCGGCTCCCTTAGCTGATTCCGTTACGACTGCAGTGCCTGCCCGCTGACCTGCCAAACCCTCATTTCCAGAAGTGACTGACCAGCCCTCGCCGTACTGCACATCCCAACTGCACTGAATGCAGCTGCACAGATTTATCCTTTATTCTCCTGCTTCGAATAGAAATACTCATCACATCCCCCCTCCCTCCCTCCCACAGCAGCCTGCCCACAGAGCCACCGGCGTCTGTGGGACGTTGCTCTGATCCTCTGGCAGTCACAGCCCAGGTTCTGCCCACTCGATGCTGCACGTGGAGATATGCTTGTTCACTGGGATGCATCTGGGTTAGAAAGAAAACAGTCCTCTCCAACACAGAGATGTTTTCAGAGTTTTGAAGGAGGCCTGGCTGGGGCTCTGCTTTCACAAATAATTATATTTTCATGCCTCAAGTTCTTGGGTGAGGCTAGGACCAGAAATGTCAGGTCTAGTGAAAGAGGCTGTTCCTCTACAGCAAAATGAAAAATAGAAGAGATGGCCATAAATCACATGAAACCTGTGGACCCAAAGCCTACTGCAGGTGCAGCACTTGATCCTGAAGCACAGCTTTCAGTGCCTGCACAGCTGCAGTGCAGTGCTTATTTGCAGTACTAATTGCACTGATGAGGGCTGGGGGTGAAAGCTCAGAAGGAGGGAAAAGTAGGAATCAGCATGGTATCATCAAAGCCAGGTCAGAGCCTGGACTCTACATTAGCCAAGTACCACAAAATTTAAACTCTATTTAAATTAATTAAGCAGTCAGCAGACTGCCAAAATATAGCTGATCCAAGTGGGAACAACGTGGTGAAAAGTGAAAAACTCCTGGTGCAAATACCTGCAGCTGTGAGCAGTGGGGTATTTACGGCTCCAGGTCCCACCCTCTGTTTCCCCCTGACTGCCAGCAGCCGGGGTCAGCCTGGCCAGGCTTGAGCTTTGAAAAGGAATAACTGAGAGTTCAGAGACTTTTCTGACACCTTGCCTTTGCTTCTGAGGTAAGTTGATGTGTTTGTGATATTGCATAATTTTTAATGACTTGTTGGGTTTTCTTGATGACCTGAGCTAGTCAGGGGACTGGTGCTGTGAGAGGGTGAAGCTTTCCAGCTTCTTACAGATTTCTTGGTGCCTGCAGCAGTAGAGATGGTTCCTGTGAGCAGAGAGCTGTGCTCTGTGTTGGCTTTCCCTGGCAGTGTGGATCCTTGGGTGTTATTTGCTTCTAGTTAAACTACAGATCTCAGCTGAGGCTCTAGAAACTGGAGCACTACATTCCCACTGTGTTACTCATTTTTGAAGAAAACTCCTCAAAATAGTATAAAGTGCTTTTCCTCCCTCCTCTTTTTTTCTCGGTTGATGTCTCCAGTCTATTTTTACTGCTAGAGTTGTGTTCTCAAACCTATAGCAATGCAAATCCAACTTTTTCTAGCTGTTCCTTAGTTTTGGAGTTAAAGTTCATTAACGTTTTGTGCCAATGGAGACTAATTACCATGTTCCCTTCTCCTAAGGGCTTCCATCCCAGGTCAGGCTCTCAGTTTTTGCTAGAATGAGCATTTTGGGAACAAAAGCACAGTAATGCTGGTTTCTTCCCAAGTTGCTGGCCCTTGTGCAGTTTCAAAGAGAACAACTGTTGGCAAGAGCCAGTGCTCTGTATTCTCTTACCAGGAGTTTGCAATCTATTTATAAACTTACTGATGGGGATGTGGGGGTTGAATTTCTTAGGGGCATTGCATTCCTAGGCCGTTTCTTAATGCTGGCCACGCACAGTCCGCAAAAGCAGGTTTTCCTCCCAGACCAGCTCCTCGAGTTGAGCGTTGCTGCAGGATTCAGGCAGCGTGGGCTTTTGTTCTGACAAGTAAAGAATTCGCTGCAGTTTTACTATTGCTCTCCGCACGGACTTCAGAGTTGGGTGGCCGGTGTTCAGAGAGGCGAGCGTCTGTTTTGCATCCTCCTGTTGATGGCAGGTCGGTGGTTTAGAGCAAGTCAAGAGACTGAAGCAGTCAAGAACTGTCTTGGTCCTGGATCCTGCACGTTGCATTGGGTTAGGGAGGGGGCTTCTGAGAGGGTGGGTGCTTTATGGTGTGCCTCGATATCAGGTCCAGCTATCTGCCTGGAAGAAGAAATCCTTGCAGCAGGCACTTTCAGTGCTTCTGCTGATGGTGTCCAAAGAATCAGTGTTTCTGTGGTGGAGCTAATCCACAGCCCTCACAATGCTGTGGGCGTCTTTTTCACCCTTAAACAAGTTAGTATTATTCAGTGCCTGTTTTGTTTCTTATAGCAGACTTTGAATTAATTTTTCCATTTATGCCAAGTTAAAAAATAAGCTTTATAATGGTCTTGGTTTTTCTTCAGCTAGTAAGCAAGGCCCTTGGATGGAGAGGGAGAAGATATGCCCCGTTCGTTAGCTTTGAAAAGAGACCTTTTCACACGTTTTGCATTTGCTGCTGTTCTATTTCTAGCTGTCTTACTGCAAATAACTTTCTGCAAGACTGCTTTGCTGTGGCAAAACTATATTGATTTACATGGAAAAATCTCTACGGGAGGGAAGGCTGTAGAAACTAATCTTTTCATTGAACGATTGTC
>NW_009621800.1:22694-27571 GCF_000690535.1 Cariama cristata
CGGCTATATGTTTGTTTCCTTTCATTACATGAATCTGTACTCAAACTCACCAAGTCTATATGCACCCTCAAAAGTTCCAGAAGACTATTACCTTGATCATCATCTGGTTTAAAAAATAAATGAATACTATAAAATCAGCAGAACTAAATTCTATTGGGTAATAGAAATTTGGTTTATTCTTCTCAGTGTGCTGTATACATACAAAACACAGTGTGTTTCTGGATATTAAGTCCAGTCTTTCCTTCAGGTTTTTATTCCAGCAAATTTGCTGTTCTGGGATTTTAGCTATACTTTTGTTCCAGGCATTTTTGTCATGTGTACAATTAGAATCAAAGTAAAATAGATCCGGGTTTCTATTAGCATCATCCCTACCAAAGGTATACAGAGCAATTTATGGTAATGTATATAGTAAACTTTGTGCATAGTAATTAAGTCTTCGCTTGGATAAATAAATATCATAAGCTATGCCAGCGGATGTCATTATCATCCAGATAAGCAAGGCGAGCTGACCCAAGCCCTGTCCCTGGCTGGGGACAGGGGCTGTCCCCTTCCCAGTGCATGTGGGCACCCACAGCCAGTCAGTGAGCCAGTGCAGCTGGGAGGAGAGGGAGCAGGAGAGGATTGTCCTTCATGCCAGGAGAGATCTGAAAATCCAAATGTCGTTACTGGGAGACTGTCTGTGATAGCAGCCTGCAGTGTTTTACAGACATTTGAGTGTTCTTCCCTTTGAACTAAGCTGCAATTTGTCTTTGTAGATGTCTCTAATACATTAATACAAATGGTGTAGTAGTAGAAATGCATTATAATACTGCACGATGTTGCTCTTAGTAACTCTCCTCCTTCAGCAAGCAAACACTTCCTTGCTCATTTGTATTCATTGTTTTGATGCTTAACTTGAAAAATGTATATTATACAACAGGCTGAAATCCACGATGAATAAAAGAAAAGAACCCAAGGGGATAATAAGCATCTCAGCACTGCTGTGATGTCTCATGCTGCTAACATCAAAGCAGCCAGAGACGTTACTGCTGTGCCAGAGAGGACAGGGTGCTTACCACGGATCTTCATCTTGCCAAGTGGATCGGAGCCGGCACCGCCTGGGCTGCCGCTCGCAGCGGCTCTCATAGGGCTGGTCCTTCCCTTCCCGGCTGTCACTGCGGTCGAGTCACGGTGCTGAGCTGGCTTCTGCATCCACACAGCCCTGCGATGGCACTGGCTTCCGTGATGCGGAGATCAAGGGATGGTGTGTGTATGTATATAGCTATACCTTCATGTATAGCACCCACTTTGGAGTTTCAGTATGGCATGCATGCTCTGTAGGGGAGCTCAAATTGTGAACTACTTCTGGGAAAAACTGGACCTGTGAAATAGTGGTGAAATTCTCAACAATTTGGTTCACAAAAATCAAGGTTTTGTGTGAAAACAGGGAGTGTTCCTCCATCCTCAATTGGTGAGGGCTGTAGAGATGTATACCTGCTGGACATGTAATCCATCACCTAGTTGGAAGTGGAAATCACGGTGGCTTTGAGCAGAAAATGCAGGTTTTGCCCCTTTGTGTTTCCAGCACATTATATCTTGTTACAGTAGTTCAACAGGTAGTTTCATAAACTGTAGCACCAGTGAAACCTGGTTTCCTACAGAATTGTCTCAACGCTGACCTGATGCATCTTTGATCTTTAGCAAGAACTGAGCTCATTCCTTAGGGATATTAATAAAGGCTTTCTGAACTATCCATCTACTTGCTGTCATGAAACTTGCAGGAACTTAGCATCTTTGCCATCCCAGCCTCTTGGCTGAAATCAGCCCAGGAGAAGTAAACTCACACAGATAGACGTGTACATGGAGAGATCTCATGAGCTTTGTGTGTGTACCAAACTAGACTAAAAATAAACACTGGAGTGGGTCAGACTGCAGCAGAAAATACAGTCTTCGGCAGGTTCCTCTATGTAATTTAATTTGTTTGGGTGTTTGTGCTAGCTGATTTTTCATCTTTTGCCCTTCTGGAGTAAACATCTTCCTCTCTGAAAAAGTCTCCCACAAAAGCTGCCTGCCAGATGAGCCAAGGAGGATCTGGGCTTGGTCCCTCATGCTTTTTTCCATCCCTCTCACTTTTTTTTAGCCCTTCCCATGTGCCAGTGCTGCTTACACTCACTTCCCCGTAGCTGGAGATGAAGAGCTTCAAAGGAAGGTCAGAAGCAAGGGTATCCCAGTCCCCTGTGGTTTGGTGGAGTGGGGCTGCTGAGGCTCTTGCCCCAAATGATGGGGCTCATTGAGGTTCCTTCTCTTTCCCGTGCCCACCTGTCTCTCACCAGCCGGTGGTTTAGATGCGGCTGTGCATGCCCTTGAAACATGAGGAAACTTTTGGGTTTCTCTTGTTAGTTCTGAAGGCGAAGGATGAAGTGGGAATTTTGCATTGCCATTGAATTTTAAAATGGACTGCAGAAACAACTGGGGATTGGTGAGAAAGGGCATGAAGGTGCTTGAAGGTAGTGCAGCGAGAGAGACCGAGAGGGGCTGGAGGGAATGGGAGTGGCAAGGGGGACATCAGAGCACTCACTAAAAATATTCTAAAGATAATAAACGCTCTCCTGAACTCCTTTAATCTCATGGGCTTTTAGTTAATCTTTCATCTCTCCAGCACACCTCTCGCCACATACTCTGAAGCATCTCTTCTGAGAGCACAGCATCTGCGGGTCAGGCTTGTGATCCCAGCTGGGGGAAAGTTCTGTTGCTGCTGCAGATGTCAGCAGCATTTTAGGTAAGGCTTGATGTGCAGGGCTGGCTGGTCAGGAGGGTTTTCTGGGAGGAAATCAAACAGTTCAGGGTATTTAAAGCAAGAACTGTAGTGGTTGGAACACAGCCTCTGGTAGGTGCTGGGCTTCGCTCTTCTGCTGTGTCTCGCGTCTGCGAGCAGTGCAGCTGTGCTGTGCTGGTGTGTGCTGCAATGCTACATAGATGTGGCTTATCAAAGAAGGTCTTTAGGCAGGACCTGAGTGAGACGGTGAAAGGGCAATGTCCAAGTCAGCAGTCTGCACCTTGCAGCCGGTGAGCTCCTGACTCAACTGAGCCTTCCCTGGCAGGACAGCGCAGGAGAGCAACCTGCACTTGCCTCCGTGGGGTGAAAATTCCAAGTGCTAAGTAAATTGTTTACGCAGTGAGAACCAGTGGCTAAAAAGTAAAGTCAGAAAAATCAAAGGAGAATGAATGCAGTCCTATTTTATTTTTAAAATGTCTTTTTATGGCAGATGCAATAACTGAGTGTGGCACAGCTAAGCAGAGCTGTGATGGGTTCTGCAGCTCCTGCGGTCTTGCTCTGAGACCTGCTGTCTCTCAGGCCATCGTGCTCCGGCGAAGCAGATCTGCTTAGGCTCATCCCAGCAGGACCTGGTTATGCCCCATCTCATGTTTGACATCGCTCTCCTGCCCATTCAGCCTCACCATGGTCACTGGGAGATAATTGTCTACTCCGCGGTGATTTGGGCTGCAGTGCTCTCGATTAGCAGTTCCCTTTGAAGTCTCTGATGTTAAAGGAAAGGTTTTGGTTATTCTATGTATAATTGTCTTCAGTAACCTCAGCCAAATTCTGCCTTGTGATCAAGACTGTGGAATCTTATAAAGAGTTTTGAGATATTACCGTTGTGGATTTTTACCATGTAGGCGTGCCTGTAAAAACCATTAATATTCAAATAACTTTGCTAAATAAGCAACTATGCCAGAGTAGTTTTTTATTACGGTTCATGATGACAGACATCTTACTGATTTCTCCAACACATTTCTCCAGAGGAAATTAGATACAATACTTAGTTTAAGCTGTGCCAGGAGAAAATGTTTCTATAAATAATTAACAACTCATCTGGAGAGATGACAACTATTGGTATGTCCTTTACAATGTCATGTTGGTCATCGAGTCTGGTTTAAAATTCAGTTGTTTATTTTCTTCAGGAGAAAGGTAACCTAGTGGTTTTAAAGTGAGGAACAAGGTATATGCAGAAAAATCAGTCTTGAACTCTGAATCTTTGAGTCTAAGGGCTTGTTTCTTTTTCTTTTTTTTTTCCTCTCCTCTCTTCCAATAGAATAACTGGGGAATCAATTGCCAGGCAGTTTTTAAGACTTTCTATTTGCATACATGGCATGAGAGGGTGAAGTGATTGTGCCAACCGAAGTGTGCCTACCTCCAATTCAGTGGTGAAGGAACGGCTTGTGCCCAGCGATGGCACTTGGCTGCACCCCTTGCGCTGCTCTGGGCAGAGGGTTTGCACGGGGAGCTGCAGCACCGTCCCCTCCTCAGTGCCGCGTGTGGCCAGAAACAGCTCGGGAGGAACACAGCACAGCATTTCCCATGGGATTTTGGCACCTTTCTAGGAGGAACTTCATAACGGGTGACATGGGGAAATTTCAATTCAATTATGTGGAAGTTTTACTTGAGAAACAAGATGAAGTGCTGTGTGAAATGCATTAAAATAAGCAAATGACTTGCCTAAATCTCCGATTTTGCCAGTTATAAAACCTACCATAGTTTACAGCAGGCCTGAGAAACTGAAACAGCTGGCAAAATAATGAAAAACGTTCCTATAGGCTTCCGCCTGAATTGCAGGAGGAATGTAGGGAAAAAATTGCATCCTGATCTGCTTGAAATAACACAAGAGGAGCTGTAATGGATGAGTTATTTGGGGGAAAATCCTTTGCATTCCAACATAAGCTCACAGAACTACTTATTTCCAGGGTTAACCCTCGTTTAAGTTGAGTCCTCAGTTCTATTGCTGATACTGTTTCAGGCACAAAAGCGACCTCGGGTCACCCACTTGATTTATTTGTAGATAAGTGATGATTCAGAAGTAGATTGGGCATCCAGTGGGTACCTGGATGGCTGGGGGGGG
>NW_009621801.1:0-7337 GCF_000690535.1 Cariama cristata
TATATATATTTTTATATGGTATTTTTGCAAATTTTGCTTCAAATCTGTTTCCTAGTGAAGTTGAAAATGGCACAATGGTGCTTGATCTAGGTGGAGGATTTCATGGCTTTGAGCAGCACTGGATGTGATTGCAAGAGTCCTAGCAATGTCCAGTCCATTTGAATACACTGATCTAAAATCCCACTGTTTAAAATGTAGATGGGCTTTCTTTTACTGGTTTTCATTAGAAGAATCAGGAGCTTCATACCCCAGCAAGTTTCAGAGATACAAGAATTGAGCTTCATGAAATTCAAGAAATGAATGAATGGGAAGGCTGCTATCACTGAGCCCTTGAATGAAAAAGCCTTCCACTGTTGAGGAAGGCTTGGTGGAACTTGTTTAGTAAGGCAGTATGGAACGTACAAGGAAGAGGTCTTCCAGAGCTGCTCTTTTTGGCTTTTCATGAAGCCAATAGAAATTAAATCAGTTGAAGAATAGTCTGCCTTTGCTGGAAGGATGATGTTCTTAACTGTTAGCATTTTGATAAGGAAAATATTTTTCTGAGCACCTGTCTAAGCTGACATTTTTTTTAAAACACCATCATGTTTAAAGTAAATGCTGTTTTTAGATGTTCCCAAAACTGAGGTTGCATTCTTTCGTCTTTGTTTGTTAGCCTAGACTGAACACAAAGAGTTATTCTGTAGTTGTATTGGGAGTATAATTTCCAGTGAAACCAAAACAATCTTGGTGTATAAAATATCCTCTCATTTACTTAGAGTAAATAAATAACTTACATTTACTTATAGTACTCATATACTTAATAGTTCTTATTTTTACCCATGGGGCTAGTATACACTTTTGGAGTGGGGTAGGAAATATGTTGACTGCACTCTGATTTGAAACACACTGGGAAATAGGAGATTGAAGCTAATCCTTTCCAATGAAGTACACTAGGTTGAGAGAAACATTTTATTCCTGGAGATCTCGACAGCCAGGTTATTTTTCCTTTGTGTGCTGATGATCCAGAGCAGGATACTTGTCCACTTCAGCACATGGGCAACTCCTAAAAACACAGGTGATCCCATAAGTTTTAATTAAGAGTGTCTGAATCTGTGTCTTTGTTGAATTGATGTTTTGATTTATTTTGTTGCTGAACAATAAAATTAAAAATAATCAATAAAATAAACAAAAAATCTTTAAATCCAGTAAAGATTTCTTATTTTCTTGTATATTTTTTTAACTTCTCTAAGAACTCCTATCTCTTGTCATTGATCTTAGTGCAAGTAATTGGAAAACCAGCACACGTAAGGACCATAGCTGTGTACACTTATGTTTGTGCATGTAAAACTTTAAAAGCCTGTTATATGGGGTGATATGCACATTTTCTTGCACACTGTGTTGTTTCATAATCAAGCAAAATGTAAAAATCGTGTAATCAATCTTCTCTGGTAACTGAAATACAAATGATTAGACTTTGTTATCCATAAACATGTAATAATAACTGTTACATATTGATTTATAATAGAGTGCTTTTTTCACTGTTTTAGTTGCATCTGCACATCACTCTGTGTGCTGTCATGAAGTGCACAACTGTCTGAATGGCATTTTTTCTCAATGGCTATTCATTGAGATAATTTTTTAAGTGCGTTACAAGTGAGTATATTCTGTGTCTGGAACTTGTGAGAGCTTTTCAGTCAATTCCAGAAGTCTTCTGCACTGTAAATGATATGTATTGTACTGTAATTTTATTTAACTGTGACTGCAAAAGCAGTGGAAATCTAACCGTGATTATGACTCACAGTCAAATGCAAAATGCTGCAAGTCAAACATCAGTATAATGCTTTAGCTATATTGTACCTAAAAACTTAAGCATCATGAGTAGCACATCTTGTTATTTAAGAAAAGACATAAACAAATCTGTGCTAAGAAAAGGATCTTCTGTGAAAAGCATAGACTTATTTAAATTTAGATACGTAAAAAGTATAAAACTTTACAAAAATGTCTTTGCTAAAATTATTGGTGTTACATTGAAATATGTTTATTTGTTTTGATTCGTATTTTAAGGCTTGCACTGGAGGTGGATGTTCAATAAGCGAAGCTAGCAGAGCTATAACAGATGAGAGTACACCAGAAGGTGTTCCTGCTCCAAAAGCCCAGTCATATTCATCTACCTCCTTTAACATCTCATGGACTAAGCCTGAGTATCCGAATGGTAAGTGAACTCTTTTAGCCTCAAGTTAAAAAGATGATTAGTAAAGGTAAATTAATATTCTAAATGGCAGCTTATATGTGGTGCTTAATTTTTAATGATCATTTTAGCACATAAAATACCTGAGATAGTATCATTCTCTGCAGCCAGGAGATTGTGCTTTTCAGCCTATCGTATGGTTTCAGCGGCTCAAAAGTGCTCCCTTTTGATAGTTCTTGTGTACTGCATCTCATTGTTTAATATTTTCCAGGACAACTGAGTTGAGGAATAGGCATTATTGGAGAATATCAGTCTAGGATGTTCATTTCACCTTCCAACAAAACATTAATTTCTTTACATTAATTGATATGTAATAATCATTAGATTTGTGTTCTATGTAGTCATCTTGAAGGCATACATTTTCATGGCTGTGGAAGTTAAATAATGTACTTTCTTTTGTTTTCCATTGTGAAATGATAATTTGTAAAACTTTTGCACAAATTTTACATCTCTACTGGTATTGCACAGTACTGTATGGCCTTGGAATTCACCTTGATTTTTATTATCATGCACGTAATAGTTTAAATCACAGCAGAGGATGCTATGCAGAAATCACTGAATTTAAAGCAACAGAAGTATTTTTCTTCATTGGCTTATAATATTGATATAGATCAATTATTTCTCACAACGGTTTCACACGAATTTAATTTCTCCCTTGAAAGTTTTTCCCTGCTTTCAATTGTGGCAGAGCACATCCTACTTGTACAACTTTGCTAGAAGGCACTTTCAATGATTCTCCCAAAATTGGTGATAGTAAAGCTACGTATACGTAATATTCTGTAAGGTGTTACATTACTTTTGGAAAGACATAAGAGTATGTCATCTGCTGTATTTGATGATTTATAGTTCTTTGTATGGGAGTCATATTGGAAGATTTTGCCTTCTTAGCCCCTTAGGAACCGTCTAACCCCGTTTCTAAAATTCCATCAGCGTATGTGGCAAAGGCTTAGGGGAAGGCAAGGAGGAAGTAAAAAGCGGAGGGGTAAGGGATGGGGAGGAGGAAGGGGGGAAGAGGGACAGGAAAGCCATGTGTGTGGCTTTAGTGGCTAAAGTTTGAATAATTTTCAATGAAATGGGGCATTTTTTAATGTGCAATCGTTCATGTCCAGACCTGATCCTGTTGTCCTTGCATTGTGGGAAAAAAATCCAAATAGTTTAGAGAATGGTTTAACTAATCAAAGAAATATAAATATAGACATACATATGTTTATATATGTATATCAAGACCACAGGATACAGACCTACAGTTTGATAAATAAATTTCCACAAACTTCCTTTAAAACAACTGAAAGTTGGGGATACATGCCTAAATTTGCATGTTGTATCTTGTTAATACAGCACTTACTATGTACAGGTTGGCTCTCCTTTCAAATACAATAAAGAAGTTGTTAGGAAACAACTGAGGTTGTTAGTGCACCCTCAGTAAGTTTGCAGATGACACGAAGCTGGGTGGGAGTGTTGATCTGCTTAAGGGCAGGAAGGCTCTACAGAGAGATCTGGACAGGCTGGGTCAATGGGCTGAGGCCAACTGTATGAGGTTCAACAAGGCTCAGGGCTGGGTCCTGCACTCAGGTCACAACAACCCCATGCAATGCTACAGGCTTGGGGACAAGTGGCTGGGAAGCTGCCCAGCAGAAAAGGACCTGGGGGGTGCTGGTCGACAGCCGGCTGAACATGAGCCGGCAGTGTGCCCAGGTGGCCAAGAAGGCCAATAGCATCCTGCCTTGTATCAGGATTGTGTGGCCAGCAGGACTAGGGCAGTGATTGTCCACCTGCACTCAGCACTGGTGAGGCCGCACCTCGAGTGCTGTGTTCAGTTTTGGGCCCCTCACTACAAGAAAGACCTTGAGGTGCTGGAGCGTGTCCAGAGAAGGACAACGAAACTGGTGAAGGGTCTTAGAGCACCAGTCTTATGAAGAACGATTCGGGGAGCTGGGGTTGTTTAGCCTGGAGAAGAGGTGACTGAGGGGAGACCTGATCGCTCTCTACAACGACCTGAGAGGAGGTTGTAATGAGGTGGGGGTCAGTCTCTTCTCCCAAGTAACCAGCGATAAGACAAGAGGAAATGGCCTTAAGTTGTGCTAGGGGATGTTTAGATTGGATATTAGGAAAAATTTCTTCACCAAAAGGCTTGTCAAGCACTGGAACAGGCTGCCCAGGGAAGTGGTGGAGTCACCATCCCCGGAGGTATTTAAAAGATGTGTAGATGCAGTGGGACATGGTTTAGTGGTGGATTTGGCAGTGTTGGGATAATGGTTGGACTCTATGATCTTAAAGGTCCTTTCCAAGCTAAATGATTCTATAAGTCTATGAAATACAATAAATAGCTTTTTAGGAAAGCTGTGAATCTGACCTCAATGAGCAACAGAAGTGCTAAGAATCAGGGGAGCTTTATAAAAGAAATTGTATTTTTCTGTCCCTTGTCCCTTCATCCATGGAAAATGAAGGTTGCAACAGCTTTGATGACAACACTGTTCACCTCTGTATTGGTGTTTTGAACAATGTATTTAGGTAATTACCAAATTTGCCATATAGCCTGCTCCTCTGTAATCCTGAATACACCCTGCATAGGCCTCCTGTGTGCATTTCTTCCCTTTAAAAATATTCTCTGGTATCTTCACATCTTCTCACTATTTGAAGCCCACAGAGTGTTTTTCCCTTGGTACCGTGTTACTTTTTGGTGATATGTGGATACCATGCATGTTGCTGTTAGAGGGTTTTCCTTAGGGTCAGAACTGAAATCAGCTGCCACCGTGCTGCTTTACAGGGAGTGGCTGCAGCTTTTTACCTAAGAGCTGTTGCTGAGTGGTTAAGAGTGGAAGAATTGCTCTCTCATGAGCATTTGGCAGCCAGAAGGGCATTAGGGGAGCAGGAACTTTGTTTTTTCACCATAGCATGCTCACACTTGCACAATAGTCAAGAAGGGGCATACAAATTTTTCTCTCCTTTCTTCTTTTTTCTCCCTAAATTTTTCAAGAGATTCAAAAAGGTCATATAACTAATAACATATATTCCCATTCTCCTGTTCGTTTCTTTCCAATTTCCTATTTCCCTGCCTTATTTCCTAAAAAGAAGGAAAAAATAAAAAAGCTCTAAAACTTTTTGCTGAGCAACTGCTTAACCAGGAAAGCTTGCATTGTTTAGTGACTTTTTGTTCATTCTCAGCAGATCTGTTTGGCTGCCTAGTGGCCACGTCATTTATAATCGCTCTCTGTGTCAGTATTTCAAAACTGTGTAGGAGGCTGAAAAATATCATAGTTGAGAAGACTGAAATATGAGAAAGACCAGCAGAAGGATCTTTCCCTTTAATTTTCTTACCTCAGCATTTTACTGGTATATTCTCATAGTCAGAAGTTCTAATGTAGCTTTTTTTTTTCTTTTTTTTCAAAAAGATAGAAACTGTTTCCCACTTTTGACTTAGTTGGAATTGGTTCAAACTTGGTGAATTTCAGTCTACTAAGTGTAAGTAGTGCTTTTTGAAATTATGGAACTTGGGTTTGTTTCAGGTGGAAACCTCAGAATTGCAAAGATGTGCATATCACAAGTTGTCATCTCTTTAGTAGATCTCTAGGGCCATTCCTTTGTCTCCCTCCTTTCTTTTGGTACTATATGACAGAAGTTACCATTTACTTCTACGGGCTGAGGAAGTTTAGTAGCTGTTGCTGATGTTGAATGAGTGTGTAGGCTGACTGGGGTTTGGACAGCATAGACTTTACTATACTTTCTTGACATATATGGAGTTCAGCTGCTTGTCACCTATTAGAAAACATTAAGGGAGATTGCTATGCTACCCTTGAGGCTAAAGGTGGCAAATAGGGTTAAAAGCTACTTGGCTTCTTTGTAAACATTGTGCAATGAGGGGAGTCGAAGCTTTGAGATAAGGGACCATCTAGACGTCAAAGGCTAATGCTATCCAAACATGGATATTGAATTTACGGGATCCATTTTTGGTTGAATCTAAGACCAATTTACATTATTTTGTGAAAATGTTTCATTTCATATATGGGAAGCAATACACCTAATTCTTTGTTGAAAGTTGCTTCAGAAATGTCATTTCACCCTCATGGGCACTCTCTGGAAGAAAACAGGAGACCTGGTTACCCAGGACATGGAGAAGGCTAAGGTACTCAATAACTTTTTTGCCTTGGTCGTCACCAGCATGTGCTCTAGCCACATCGCTCAAGTTGCAAAAGGCAAAGGCAGAGACTGGGAGAATGAAGAACCACCAACTGTAGGAGAATGTCAGGTTCGAGACCATCTAAGTCCATGGGACCTGATGAAATGCATCCATGGGTCCTGAGGGAACTGGCAGATGAAGTGGCTAAGCCACTGTCCATCATATTTGAGAAGTCATGACAGTCCGGGGAAGCTCCCACTGAGTGGAAAAGAGGAAACATAACCCCATTTTTAAAAAGGGAAAAAAGGAAGACCTAGGGAACTACAGGCCAGTCAATTTCACCTCTGTGCCCAGCAAGATCATGGCGCAGATCCTCCTGGAAACTATGCTAAGGCACGTAGAAAATAAAGAGGAGATTGGTGACAGCCAACATGGCTTCACTAAGAGCAGATTGTGCCTGACAAATTTGGTAGCATTCTAGACAGGGTTTACAGCGTTGGTGGATAAGGGAAGAGCAAGTGACATCATCTACCTGACTTGTGCAAAACATTTGACGCTGTCCTGCATGACATCCTCGTCTTGAAATTGGAGAGACATGGATTTGATGGATGAACCACTCTGTGGATAAGGAATTGGCTGGATGGTCCTACTCAAAGGGTTGCGCTCAATGACTCGATGTCCAAATGGAGACTGGTGTACAAGTGGTGTTCCTCAGGGGTCAGTATTGGGACTAGTGCCATTTTAACATCTTTGTTGGCAACATGGACAGTGAGATTGAGTGCACCCTCAGCAAGTTTGCCGATGATGCTAAACTGTGCAGTGCAGTCGACATGCTGGGGATGCCATCCAGAGGGACCTGGATAGGCTTGAGACATGGGCCTGTACGAACCTCATCAAGTTCAACAAGACCAAGTGCAAAGTCCTGCACCTGGGTTGAGGCAGTCCCAAGCACAAACTCAGACTTGGTGGAGAATGGATCAAGAGCAGCCCTGA
>NW_009621802.1:0-24878 GCF_000690535.1 Cariama cristata
AGGCCAAGCAACCCATCTTTGGATTACTCTGCACTAACTTCTATGACTCTGTTGTAAATTCAAGATCATGATGATTTTTGTGTAACAAAGAGAAAATAATTCCATTTTTTCCATAACAGACAAAAAGAACCAGCTCAAAAGCTTGAATGATGGCCACAGTGCACTTATTAAACAGCAGCCAGCCTACACGAACTTCTTTCCTGGGAAACCAATCTGGCTGGCAGCTGACTCCTCCCCACAGGAGACTTACTGTATCGATCTCAAAACCACAGACTCTTATAGGTGGATTGAAGGATGTAAATGTCACATTTCCTCACCACCTTTGTTTTCTGCTGGATCAACCTAATATTGTCTTCTGCTTGCATTTGTCCTAGCTGAGAAAATCCCTTAGCACAACATGAACGCTCATCATCTCCCTTCCAGTCACAAGAAATGAAGAAGAGGCATTGTATTACCTGAGGTGTCGGAGAAAAGAAGTAGCTACAGTATGCCAGAAAGAACATTATTGCTGCTACTGGAAGTTAGAGTAAATATAGTTGTTATACCCTGTGAGATGGAAGTGTTAAGGGTTCTGCTCCTGCACTTCGTTCTGCAGTTTCCTACTGCTTCCAAGTTCCTCATCAGCACAGACATCCACACCCAGAACAGTGGCAGAACTGTCATCTGCCATGGTCACACCTGGAATACAAATCCATGCTTTGATTCGTTCACTCCACGATTAGATTTCTTGCAGCTTCTTTTCCCATCTTCAGTAAGGAACAGACAACTTCAGTCATCTCTAGTGCCACAGACAGGATCAGTTGGGTAGCATGGGGCCGATTATATTGTCAAGAAACAGGTCTGAGAAAGGCCAAACAGGGGAATGGGGCAGGGAGGGACATACATGTTGCTTAAGTTAGGTTTCCTGTGTTAAAGGACTGATAGATAAGTTCCTCTAGACATGACTGAAAGCAAAACTTTAATTTTAACCATTGATAAGCTAAGTAAAATTTTAGCCAGCTGTTTAGGTTCTGTCTAGAAAATGGTGTGAAACAGGCACCCCAGGATGGGATAAATCTTCCCCTGGAGATAGATGTCCAAAACAGTGTCCCTTTGTAGGTAACCGTCTCTTCCACTATTAACTCAGAAGCCAGTACAGCCAGGATGTTCTTGGTTCCTGACCTTCGGACAGCTAAACCAGTCCTCTTTGGAAGAGAAGGAAGTGTACAATTGCAGTGAACAAATAGTTGATACCCAGTTTATATCCCTTCCTTCAAAGCTTGCTCAGGTTCCTCGATTGCCACCAGGAATGGACGACCCAGTGTTCCTTCAAGACATTCACAAAGCACCACTTAAGCCAAGCAGAAATGGGTAGGGTTTCTTCCACTGCACATTTCCCCTTTCCACTAACCTTGCAAATGCACTTGGAAGACTTCCAGATGCAGTGGTGAGGAGAGATTCCATCTTAATGACATAATAATATTCACCCAAGCCAGGGCAAGAAATTAAACCAGTTTTCAGTAGCTTCCTTTAGCCCAATTTTGAACAGTATCTAAAATATCAATTAAAGCCAATGGTAGCTCTCATTTCCAGCTCATAAGAATCAAACCTTGAAAAACACCTCATAGAAGTCGCTTCTGGTTTTTTGCTTGTCTTTCAACTCAATCAGCAACACTGCATACATGAAAGGGTCATGTACGCACACCTTATTTGTTAAAATACTACTTTTATGATACTTTCTGGAGTGCTTTCCTTCCCAAAACTATGGACGTCTCTAGAAAACAAGGACCAGTTTAAATCCCTCGCAAGAAGCACGGCAGGTCTGGGAAACAGAACTGATAGGAGTCGTTTTTCTTATCTGTATTCCTAAATTTAACCATATACCTTATTCTGAATGATCTTCTTTGTTGCCAACTTAGGCCTTCTCCTTGACAAGATACTAATTTTTCTCCCTCTTTCAAAGGAAATGAATCTAAGGGACAGAGAAAAGTAATTTATGGCATGCTGCTTTGTTCTATTAAAAATGTATGGTCCTTAAGGACTCCATGTGTTTCAGCTACTCTGAAGTAAATCTACTGGACTAAAACCATCAGCAATACGTTACTCTCTCTGTTGAAGGAGCTGAGCGTACCAGCCACTCAATGAGATATTCTCTGGGAAAGATCAGAAACCAACACATTTTCCTCCCATCAGCATGGTTGAGACGAGTAAGAAGGCCTGAGAGATGAAATATTTTAGCAGCCATGCGTGAATTCAAAACGCAACAGTATAGCCATCACTTACTTAAATGTTTAATGCTGAAAAAAGATTCAATGCTATTCTCAGTAAATCTTCATTTGTTTTAGTTAACCAGAAAACAAATGTATTTTCTCCACATTGATTTTTTTAAAGTCATTTAGTAGTAATTGGATACAAAAAAACCCTACAAAATAAATAAGCAAGCAATATAGAGATATTATTGACATAACAATTACCAGCAGGGAAGATGGGGAAAGGTATTTTTTCCTCCATATTCACATTAAAGGGTATGTTATTCTGTCACCAATGCTAAGCTCCTTTGACACAAAGAACCTACTTTAAAAACAGCAGACACTCTGCATCTGAGAAGACAGATTAAAAAGTCCACCAAGTGATTCACCAGGAGCCTTGCTATCACTGCAAGGTTATTATTTCAGGATAAACCCTGCCTCATTTACAAGCTACCTTTTTTTTTTTCTTCCTTCACCCCAGTGCTGACTTTTGATTTCACAATTTGTTTTCTCTTCAGAGTAGTGATAGTGGGGTACCTCTCTTGTGAGGATCTCAGAAATTACGATTATGTGATCGGCTGAGTTCATTGAAGGAAGCTTTGTTCTCTCTGTTTTTACCCGCTCGGGGCCAGCCAAGTTTTTCCCTCTCTTCCCCTCCCTCTTTTTGAAATTCAGCTGCTCAAACATCAGCCATACATACATAAACCCTCCTCTTCTCCACCCCCTTAGCTCCATCCCCACAACCCAGCACATCAACATCCAGAAGCAATTCCCTGGATGGGTGATTTTTAATCACTAACCTGACTGGCAGCACAGGGATTAAGCTATGGTCCATTCGAGAAGTAGCTTTAAGACACATTAGCCCCCTGAAGTGGTAAACTCTAAACCTCTTTCTTCTGCTATGTCTAGTCTGTATCTCACAAAAACCTTTACTCATGGTTGCGATGCCCAGCTTTTCATTCACACTTGGTTACAGAAATGGAATTAACTGGCATGGTGTTTTTCAAAAACTGCAATAGAGCTTTCTTTTTGAAATTTAATTATGCAGGATGAGAAACATCCTTTTGATAAATCCTTTTTTTGTGGCCTTCATTACTTAAGGCCACATTTTCATTTATTTCAATATCAACTTATTGTATTTAATTAACTTATTATTAAATCACTTTTACCATAATGCAGTTTCACCCACTCAGGATTTCTTCTCCAGCAGTACCAAAAGCTGTGCCATTTGTAGTGCAGAATTGTCTATGATCTGTGAGGATAAAGGCATCCCCATCCAGTGGGGAGGGTTCAACTTTGCAAAATTTCAGTAAATGTTTATGCTGTTTAAAAGAAATGAATTTGTTTGATTTTTTCATTTTAAAGCCAAGTTTATACTCCATGTCTCTTTTACTGCAATTGCGCCTGTGTGCCTCAAAATGGGTTCATTATTGCCATGCTCCGCACTGTGTTAAGTGTACGATGGTGGTTTCACAAACAAGGAACTAAACTGAGACCACTGAGCTCTTTCAATTGTCACCTAAATCAGATTACAACTTAGGCTTTTCAAAGGTGAACAGAAGACTGTAGACTAAACATCCAGCATCACTTACATTAAATCCCACAGGAGCAAAATGTTTCGAACTCTTAGGAAGAAAAGAAAGTTAATACTTCATTTTGCTGTACATTCATGTGGGGATTTTATCACACACACACAGAGGATAGAGAGCCAGAGAAGCTCTGCTCCCTTTACCGCTTATTTTATTGTAAATTATTTTGAAATGCTGAAGTGCCACTACTCAAATAAAAAACATGTATCATTAAGATCTATGGCTTTGCATTATATTTGCGCTTGGGTTATGAAGTTATAACAATTAGCATTTCCTGGAAACCAAAGTACTAAAACGTGATTCTGCGAGACACCATCCTTATCTTCCTGAGTGCTTTATTATCAAGTCAAACTGAGCTTCGTAATTGTCTTTAGGCGGTAGGTGGGCTGGACCCTTTGTACGCAATCAAGATGAGGTCAAGATGGTTTATAATTATGAACCATGTAAACAACTACAAGGTATTATCAGTCTTTCTTTAGGTGTTACCTCTTTCATTTGCGTGGAAACCTCAATATATTATGTGCATACAAGGAACAAGCAACAAAAAACCAGAAAACTTGCCGCATGAGAGATCCCCTGAAATGACTCAAGTATACAGTGAAAAATTTCAAATTCAAGTGACTGACCACAATGCCTAGAATGATTTTCACTTCCAGAAGTCAATAAAGTAAATTATATTATTCAGGTTTTATATCCAAGTAACAGGGAAAAGCATCTGACAATATTATGAACAGAATTATTCATGCATATGCCACCACTAATGGTCTGAAGAGTGAAAATCAGACATATGAAATCTGAGCCCTCAATCAGTGAGTTATGTTAATTTTTCTGCAGCATTTGTGTAACACCCCTCCCCCAAAACAGCTGAACAAAAACCCCTATGTCACATACCTTCACGTTGCATTGGGAACGGTATCTTACCATCATATTTCAGATACAAAGTAAAACAGAGTTTAAAATAATATAGAGAGGAGAATATAAACCACTCAAAGCATAATACTTCACCATCTACTTGAGATTCTCTGATAAACATCTTTCTTTACTTTCAGTCAGTCCAGTACTCAAAGGGCCACAAGGGCTTAAAAAGAAGATTTGTTCTGTCTAGTCTGAAGATAAATATCTCCCTACTGTACCAGATGAAGTATATCAGTTCTTGTGATGGATTCCTTGTTTGGAAAAGATCTCTAATACATCGAATACTGCTTGTTCTTAAGACCAAACATTTTAAAAATACAATCTTTTAAAGCATTCTCACATATATATTTTTATTCTGTCACTTCATATATTAAAGAATCAGGGCCACAGTCTTGCTTTCAACTTACATACTTCAGAAGCAGATGTTTGTTTACATCGGAAAATGACAGATTAAAAATACATAGTTTAGATACAGGGGGGAAGGTGTGTCTTTATCTGATCAACATTAACAAGCCTCCCTTCAGCTCCCCATCTGCCTTCCTCAGGTGCCTGGGGAGCAGAAAGGAATTGTGTGATGGTACACGGCACCTGGAACAGGCTGACTTTTCCAGGACAACTGGTTTGTGAACTGGTTAGCAAAGTGCTGTCAGAGAGAATGGATCCGATATTCACCTCTTCCCATCAGAGTCCAGTACAACGCAAGCACCATAGGCAAGCAGGAGCCTCATTATTACTACGCTCTCATGCACACAAGTTAGAAACAGGATTTAGAAAAATTACTTAAAAGCTATTACTTTATTACATTTGACATAAAAATAACTTGAGAAATCTTCCGATGTGCTTCCTGGACTTTGATTCATTTGGTTTTTGCACTCCCACAAGAGCTCAACTCCTTTTCTGTGTTAAAGCTAAGCCTGCGAAAGCCGTCCAGCGAGCGACATGAGTGAGCGTTACCCTCACTGAGGGTGGACGTCATCACGCCTACAACCTTTATCAGGTCGAAAACTAAATGTCCAGAGTTCAAATTCACATTAAGTCTCTCAAATCTACAGCAGGATAGGGCTGGCTGGGGCAACTGCATAGCCAATGACCACAATATTGTCCAAACCGTTGTTCCCTTGGCTAAAGGAAGATGTTGCTGCAGTAGCAAAAGAAACCTGGAAGGAGGCAAAGGGGAGAATTCCTGCACATTTTGCCAATCTTGTGTTTGATAACACTGTTCTTTCACCAGCCTCTTTGAAGATACTTCTGTGTCCATCAAACTGGACACAGCACTACAGACAAATCTGGACACAGGCTTATTGGTGGGTTTTACCCGATGTATTTAAAGTTAGGAGCATGTCCGACAGTTAAACTAATAGTAAGGTTGGATTCCCAATGGGGAAGTGGCGGATAAATTGTCTGACACAAGTCATAGTCTTCCTTATAGAAGAAAATATGAATGCAGGGACCTATCCGAGCTCTCAAATCGGGATCTTTGGTTTTCTGATGCAGTAGCCTGGACCCATCTTAGAATGGTTTTTGGTTATGGTATTGGTTTATAACACAGATGGTAAAACTGAAGGCAGATTTCATTTTTTCCCCTTTCTTACTGCTGTGTCTTACATTTTCAAAAGGGCATAGGAGAATACATATTTTTTTATATTTCCAGCTTGTGTCCCATTTTTCAGAGGAGTCAGTGCTCAGTACGCTTTAAAAACCAGACCCATTTAATGTTACTAGTGACTCTTGAAAATACAGGGTGTTTTCTCTGCCCATCACCTTGAGTAAGTAAAAATGAAGTTGCAGTCACATAGCCAAAAAATTGCTGTTTGTACCTGCCTACGTGTGCCCTGACATTTCCAATGCTCAGTATGCCACCATTTCTTTCCTGAATCAAAGTTCCCCCACCTCATCTCCAAAATACTCAGCTAAAACTCAGAATTTGATGGATGTAATTCTTCTAAATGACAGCCCAACACTTTGAAGTTTGATTTTCTTCCCTACCAGAGTTGTGCAACAGCCTCCATGTTTTCCTGCAGCATAATTTTGTTTAAATATTAAAATAACAAGACCTAAATAGAACATAAAATGACTACATCACTGTAGACAGCTCTTTGCTGCCAGCCATTCCTTACAGTCTTTGCCATGCATGGCTCATTACACAGGAAACAGTTCCAGTTTTCTTGTGCCCTAGCCCCAGTTTGTATGTGCTATTCCTTCATGGATCATAACATCAGTCTTTTTATTCCCAGATTTTAAAACACCAGACTGCTAAACACATTTTAGTATTTCTTGGAATTATTGGCATTAAATCATTACATTCAAACTGCCAAACAGCCGAGATTATATATGACGGTCGTCTGAACAGAGGACACTTGTTCATCTTTTTCTCAGCGTTACGAATGCAGGAAAAGCATAAGGTGTCATTTTGGAGGCTATAAAGAAAACAGCATTCAAGCATAACTTCAGAAAGAGTTTTAGCCGTTGAAACTCAATAGCCGAGGGCAACAAAAATTTCCCATGGATTTAAAATTCATAGAATTGGCAGACCTTTTGTGGAGGCAAGGGGTAAAGTTCACGCGTTTCATAGCTTCACTAACTCCAAGAAACAACGGTGCCTTTATGTACTCCTGAGCTTTTCTATAGAAGAGATCCTTCCATGATTAGCAGAGATAAGAAATAATGCAACACAGATACAATACTCCCGTACTTCTGAGCAGTATAGCTTCCTAAAAACATTCATATGCTTGATCAGCAGATATTCCATACCTTTGGTTGAATTATAATGTTTTAACAGCAAAAACCTGCCTGCCACCTTGAAGAAACACTAGCTGCCTTTTGCAGTTTGGCTCCCTGTTAACTATGGAAAGAGGCAGCTCTCCTCGAAATGGACGCCTGGGAAGACAGAATGAAGTCTGAATAATCAGGTCCCAATAGGGGTCTGGCAACAAAGCCCAGAGAGGAAGTTAAAAGGATTAGCACTATAACACTGTTTAGCATTAGTACTCTTCTCTCTCAGCCTGACCCAAAACCATCTTCCTCCTCCTAAGTCTGCCCTTCATCATTTTTACTGTGCTCGGAACACCTAAGTTCATTCATGTACAACTTAACCTCCTCACTTGAGGGATAGTTACACCATTGAGCGGTTTGTGTGGCTTGCTCATTAGCTGTATCTGCATTGTTAACACCATCACTCAGGATGAGCCTGGTTTGGAAAGCAGCATTAGGGAAATGAGCAGTTCAAATGCTAATTCAAGGATATCTGTGCCTTTGCAAAGCAGAAGCCCCTGTGCTTGCTCTATGTCTTCCCATTAGTACTTTAGTTCAGGTCATGAGAACATTTTTAAGCAACCTCCCAATCCTCTCCATTAATCAAGCTTTGGTTCACATCTCTGACTGATGCTGGAGCATGTGAAATTTCATCCTCTCAAATGAAATAACCCAGATGATGAGCACTTAATAATGACCTTCAGCCGCTAATGAATACCCAAGTCCTCAGGCCCTGACTCAAAGGAGTACAGTATGGGAGTAAAAGGTGCACAGTCTGGGTACTGGGTTCTCTGCATCAATCATTTCACTCTACAGATCTGCTCTCAACTGGTCCAGTGTGACTTGTTAATGTCAACAAAGGCACTGAGTATGCCAAAAGCTCGGCACCTTCAGGAAAATCTGACTGAGAATTAGGCAAGTTTTGGAAGTGGGCAACATGGAGTTTCAGAAAGAGTATACGGGAAAAAGTGAAGTCACGGGAATGGGAATGAGAGGGAGTAGAAAGCACTAAAAGACAGGAGGTACTCATGATTGGAGTCCTGGTTTACGAAGATAAAAAAGTGTGGTATTGAAGTAGGTAACACTTGTTGCCGCAGGTGAGATTCCCATTAGGAGACCTGCAGGGTGTAATACTGCTCTTAGCCATATTAACATTTTGGATGGTAGAAATGCTTCCAAAATTAACATTTTTGAAATAAAGTTGTCACTTTGTGCCCTCACTCAGTTCACCGTGACTAAATATCATAGAGCAGCACTTAAAATGAACTGCAGCACAAATTCTGCTGAAGAAATCATCCCTGGCTGCTAGGAGACTGTTGTACCACTCTGCAAACCTTAGTTTGTCACATCCTCTATAAAGGCTGAAATTAATCTCACCTGACTGTAGGTCAGAAAGACTACATAAAGCAAGATTTTTCTGCATGTCTTATACAGCTATCTTTGAATGGGATATAACAGATGACAGGGAAAACAAAGCTCACTTTACATGATACGAAATTTCAGTTCATCTGATAAAGTAGAGGTGTCCATAATAGAAAAGCCTACAGATGACTAAATCCTACTCATCCTGGGATCCTTTTCTACTCCATCGGCATTTCAAGGAAGTAATTTATCTGATCAGTTTTAGATGGGTTTAGTGCAAAAAAGAATCCTGTTCTGGAAGTAACTATATCCATGGACTATAAAAAAAGCCTGCAGCAAATGAGCTAAGACATAGATGTCCTGTTATCAGTGACTACACTGTCAGATGACTCCCATCACAAAAGTGCAGTATATCCAGAATATTTCCAGTTAAATTAGTACACTTCCCAGAATGCAATCATGCATGGTTTAATAAAGATTAGAATGGCTTATTAAAAGAGAGCATCTCATAATATTGCCACAAACAGGACCTAAACAAACAAAAAGGAAAAAAGTCATAGAATCATAGAATGGTTTGTGTTGAAAAGACCCTCAAAGATCATCTAGACCACCCCCCCTGCCACGGGTAGGGACATCACTAGACCAGGTTGCTCAAAGCCCCATCCAACCTGGCCTTGAACACTTCTAATGATGGAGCATCCACAACTTCTCTGGGCAACATGTTTAGGTGTCTCACCACCCTCATCGTACAAAATTTCTTCCTTATATCCAGCCTAAATCTACCCTGTTTCCATTTAAAACCATTGCCCCTTGTCCTGTCACTACAGGTCCAGGTAAAAAGTTTCTCTCCATCTTTCTTATAAGCCCCCTTTAAGCATGAAAGGCTGCAATAAAGTTCCCCCAGAGCCTTCTCTTCTCCGGGCTGAACAACCCCAACCCCTTCAGCCTGTCCTCACAGCAGAGGTGCTCCAGCCCTCAGATCATCTTTGTGGCCTCCTCTGGACTCGCTCCAACAGGTCCATGTCCTTCTGGTGCTGAGGACCCCAGAGCTGAAGGCAGTACTGCAGGGGGGTTCTCACCAAAGCGGAGCAGAGGGGCAGAATCCCCTCCCTTGACCTGCTGGGTCATGCTGCTTTGGATGCAGCCCAGGTCACGGTTGACTTTCTGGGCTGTGAGTGCACATGTCCAGGTCAGGTTGAGCTTCTCGTCAACCAGCACCCCCAAGTCCTTCTCCTCAGGGCTGCTCTCAATCCATTCTCTGCCCAGCTTGTATTGATACCGAGCATTGCCCCGACTTCACTAGGTTCACATGGGCCCACTCCTCAAGCCTGTCAAGCTCCCCCTGGATGGCAGCCCTTCCCTCATGCATATCAAATGAGTCACTGAATTTATTGCAAATGTTTTATTATCTGCAAATGCTTATAAAATGGCTTCTTTTAAGCCTAGAGAATACCACATTTGGATTTCCTGTTGAAGTCAGTTTTAAAAGGTATGTCTTTTATATGCAGCATAGACTTTTGCTGTCTCGTGTAAATAATATTTCTGTCTTAAAACCAAAAATTTCCATTTTAAGTTTTTTAAATAAGGATGATGGGAGAACACTGCAAACTAAGAATACTATTGGATTTAAGGCTAGCATGAATTTTTTGTTTTCTTAAAAAACCCAAACCTACTGGAGATGTCTTTCCCCCACCTTGTATTAGACCTTGCTGAAACAGCGACAGAGCACTCCTTCACTAAACATGACTTCTCAGACAGCAGCAATGCTCAATATTATTTCCATTATTCTGTATTGTTCTGCCTAGATCAAACCCATGTTTAAAAATAATATCTTTCACCATAATCTATTTAAAGCCTTTCAACCACTTTTCCTCCTTAAGTTGAAGTGAACATCCCACGTAACACCAGAAGGCTTCAGCTCTGTATGTCGATCCATACATAGTTTGAAGGTAGACTGCACACATGATAAAGATTAGTTATGCAAGGCTTGGTTGGGAGAGGCCTGATTCTGCAGGTCCTCTTTTATATATCTCCTCCCTTCCTTGATATAAGTAATAAGCCACAGACTTAGACTCCGACATCTAAAATCCAGTTAGTAAGGTACATAAACTTGTGTTCACTCAGGTATTTACAATTTTCACTCTGTTGATTTTTCATACCAGTTTTCAAAGTGAAGTTCCTGTGTCTGTTACTAAGATTTGCTGGAGCAATTCCTGTGGTTCCTCCAGCTGCAGCTGAACCACTCCATGATGCTTTCCACTCAATAGCAGGAAGGCTTCCCCGACCTTCTGGGCTCTTGGAGGGACATATAGACAGGTACTAGAGAACTAGCAGCATAAACTATTTAATCTGTGTCCTCTCCCTGAGGTGAATAGGGGATGTATAGTGGCTGACATGCAAGTAGGACTGGGGGCCTACTTCATACCTATGCCTATGTTGTTAGCTTAGGAGAGTTGGGGGTCACCACCCAAACAAAATGAGTAACTCCTCAGCTGCAGCATAGACATATGGAGACATGAAATTGTAACAGAGACACAAAATGACCTAGTCCAGGCTTCCTGTCTCAGCACATTTGCATTTAAAACATAAAGAGAAACCTGCAAAATATTAAAAATACAACCATGTACCAAACCTTTAACACGGGGCTTTAAACCACAGCCAAATTTTCGCATGGCAAAACATCTGTGAATTGTTTCATCCACTGAAATGAAATGCTCTGAATATTTGGAAAATGTGGTCAACACATCTTACATGCTCAAAGTTAAACCGACAATGCATCTAGAGTCTGGAAAGAAATGCCCCAGGTCAGATTTGGGGATTTAGAGTATGTTTTGTGGAGCAGACCTCCTTAGTATGAGCATAGTCCACTTCCTAGCATCATTTGCAATTTCCCCCCAAAGAATTTCCTGCTAGTGTGAGGACAATTTATCTCCCTCATTCCGAGTCACTCTAGAGGCTTTTATGGCTTTTGATCTTTTATACTAGCTTCCTTAAATATTTTATGAGATACTATGAGTCATTTCATTACTTCTATAATCAGGATTTGGAGGATGGATGTTCCCTGCACCCTTCTGAGCTACTGGAACATTATTGCTGGACTTCTATTTAAGCAACTGTATTTGAGATTGGAATTGGTCCCTTGTTCTTATCTACATATCACTACTAAATTTTGCATCAGTTTCTGCATCAGGAAAATCACTGAATGGTATCTGAACATAGCTCGCTGTTGATGCCACAAGCAACCTTTAAAGTCTTTTTCCTTCACTTCTTAGAAAGGTATGTGCACGTCTGTCTGGATAGATGTGTGGCAAGGGAGGAAGAATTAAAAAAAAATAAACATGTTAATTATCTTGTTATGAAAGCCTATGAAGAAACAAGGTACCTGCAATGTTCACCTTAAGGTAGCTAGCAAGATCCTCACTATAGCCTAGGCTAAGGATGTTTATCCACCATATCATGATCTTTTCTCTTCCATAATAGCTAAAATATAAGAGTAACCCTGTGATTATAAAAAAAGACCAATTTTGTTATTACTGGGGTCAGGAGACCTGAATAGATTAAGTGTTTCTAACTACTGGAGACTTGTTCAACAATGAAACACAAACATTTTTTTTCCAATAAAATTCAAATATTCCCTATTTTACACTTCATAAAGTCTCTTTTATATCAACTGGTCCCACACAAACTTTCACAATGAAATAATGTTTTTTAAAAACTCAGGTGAATTCTTCACCACCTCTTTCACCAGACGTTTTAATTCCAACAAGTATTTCAGTCTCATTCACAGATCACAGGATCAAATTTTTTTTGACAGAACAGCTCCCTGTTGAGAAGTTCTGTTTCATCAAAATATACGCATTTTATAGGAGTATGTCAACTTGAATGAAATGCTTTAAGGAATGAGTGAAAAATAATTATTTCAATTAATTTTGCCATTAAATACAAATTATTTTTTTTTACATGTAGTACGCAGAATAGCATCTTTAGTGCTTTAATATAGTCAAGTTTAACAAAACAATTGCTGAGCCCAGATACCACCCAGAACACAATAACTTAGTCTTATTTGGGGTTCTGTCATCTGAAAATGAAACAGTTTTAGCGGGTTGATTGGTTTGGAATGGTTTTTGGGTTTTTTGAGGGAGTTGAGGAGAGAAGAAAGACTGGATATTGCTGGGGAAGAGAGTACCATTTTAAGAGAAACATATTCCACAAAGACACTGTATACGTTTCAACCCTATGTAAGGAGCTGTCTCCTACACCTTCTTAAATCACCGATATTACCAGTTCTTACTGCTTTTGTAAGTAGAACTGTAAGTAAACTTCAAAACATCTTTCAAAGTCATCATTATCGTCTCCATTTCCACATAAGACCAAGGCATGACAAAATTTTCCAAAGGCTCTCCGGTATATCATTGTTCAACTCCCCTTCCTGATTAACAGTCCATTTCAGCTAGCGGGCATGGAGTGGCCAATAAAGAATCTGCTGTTCTTGCAACTCTCTTAGCAACAGTACACCAGAAAGTCATAGCTGTCCTGGACCACACATCAGCTAACACTCAACTGACACAAAAAGCATCCTTTCCTCCAACTCTCTATGTAAACAAGCCTAGCCAACAGTGAGTATCAACAACCACCAAAGGTATGATGTTAGGTCATCATTTTTATCCATATGCAATCTTTAATATCATTACAGCCTCCTCATACAGCACCCGCCTGTCAGCCTAGGGCACAAGTAGCAACAGCCATAGGAATTTGTTCAGATATTCCCATTCTCCTAACCTCTCTCCCTCAAACTTCTCCTGCCTGTAAAATGAGGTAGTGTGCCATGGAGAGTCTCTTACTTCATATAAGGAGACTTTCACCAACAGCCTTCCTATATTTCCTTTTTTAAAAATTGGAGTCTTTCAAAAACAACAACAACAAAACAGAAACAAGAACTCCAAATGCTACAGTTTACCCATGTGACACTTAGCATCCTGTCTCTGAAACGAGAGTTGACAGGCCAACATATGTGACCAATAACTGCTATTCAGAGTTAAGCCCTGCAAATGGTGATTGACGCGGAGCCGGGCATGCCATTAGCCGAGGGAGTTATCAACTACAGACCAGCCAAAATAAACTCCCAGAAATTTCCTCTGAGTGTTAATCACTCTGAGTATCATTCTTTCCCACATACTAGGCAAAGATTCTTGACCTTCTGATCTGGAGCAAAACCACCCCTATTATTTAAATAATTTGTCCATTATCACCTGAAGACATACGTAACCTTTTCACCCTACACAAGAAAGAGGACAGAGTAAGTAAACAAATGTCTATCGTAAATATGACTAAATCCCCAAGCTTGCTTCATTTGCTACAGTGCATATGCCATCCTGACATCGCTTAGCATATATCTGCACAGCAAAGCACATTAACACATATTTTTTAAATCTCTAATGGATAAGTCTTTGCACAGTACTTTCAAATGAAACAGTGCAAAGCTGGGAAAATGAATTAAGTCAGTCACCTTTCAACTCTAATGGCTGGACTTACACCTGGCCTGAAGTACAGCATTTTACAGTATCTGTCCATATCACATAAGCTTCTAACTAGTGTCACATCTTTCATAGTATTTTTTACTGAGATGACATATCACAACATCAAATGTCTTTATCATAAAAACTAGCTTTTCCCACATAACTGCAGTCACAAACTTGTGTTAGAAAAGTTTCAGTTTAGCAAGTAAGACTTTTGCAAAATAAAGCAACACAGGTTTGGTTTTCTGTCTGCTAAAAGCCAGATGTGCATGACTTCTGCAGGGTGAGTCTTTGCTCACACAGTGGAAGACCTGCAAGATCATCAGGACTAAGGACCTTATAATCAGAATTAAGGCCTTTTTAACAGCACCTTATGGTAAAAAAATTCCCAGAATTTTTTACATTAATGCTGTCCCATAAGTCTGGCTTACAAAATTTAGAAATGAAGATGCATAAAGTTATTGGTACATGGATTATGTATACCTCTAGCCCTCACATGCAAGGTTTCAGCGCCGGGTAGAAAAGGTTTATTTACACAAACTACGTAATGACCTCAAGACTGAAAAAGCCAAAAGCCTTGCAGTTTGATTAGAAAACTAAGCCTTATATTTTAGCTGCTTTTAGAGACGTTAAAAACCCAACACCCCAGAATATTGCAGTGTGTTTTTAATACCCATTAGGAAGAAAAGCTTGCTAGGAAAACAGTTTTCCAGAGGATTTATAAAACAAAACTCTATTGATCATCCCATTACACCCTTACACTGCAATGCAAAGGGGCCTGTAAAGGACAGGAACCATCAGGAATGGTTCTTTCACGAGGAGATAGGTCAGACAGTTTAATGGAGAAAGAATGGGAAGTTGTGAGTGTTAAAACTCCCTTCTATGCCTTCAGAGGTCATCTTTATCCTCCTTACCTTTCCGTCTGCTGCTTTCCTTCTCTTTGCCTCCAAGCTCTTGAAGCTTATGAACTATTCCTCTTCCTTGCATCTGTGCTTACCAAAGCAGCTTCTGATTCTGTAGCACTGAAAAGTCCTATTTTCATCCTCAAGGCTTTCAAACAAGCTTCATTCACAATTTCTGTACAAAAGCTGCTTCCTCTGCTTTCCTAATGCAATTTTAAGAAGAGAGTCTGGTAATCTCTTCCTTCTCTGCAGGCTCCTCCTGGTCTCCTCTCCCACATAGTTGTTTTCCCTCTGGGCCTCCCTCTGTCCCTCTCTTCTGTACTTTATTTTCTGAGTAACCTAGTCTGGTCTCAGGAATGCACCCTGGTATTTTAAAATGTACTGCTGTCAAGAAAAATAAAGCTGCTTTCCCTGTTGTTAAGTAGGAACAGCACACAAACAGCCAGAGCTGCCCCTTTCTTTCTCTTTCTCTTCCCCTTCCTTTACCTCTTCTCAAGTACCTCATAAAGGCAAACCTGTGTAGTCATCCCCTGGCATCGCACCAACCAACAGCACAAACATCAGCCAAAAGATTTTCAGAAAGACTAAAAAAATATTTTCAAACTTAGGATTGTCAAGGAAAATTTCCAATTCCAGTTCAATGACAGAAGGAAGAGAAGAGAAAGTTTTAAAAGTGGTACCACTTTTCTTCTTCTTTATCACGCTCAAACTTCCAGCTGCACACTGACAGGGACAGGAGTCCTAGGTTGGCAAAGCCTCCCTCCCTGACGAGGTTAAAAGCACATCTGAAAAGGAAAGGGATTGAGACGGCATTTCCCCTCTTTCTTCAAGACCCCTCTCTTCCCTCTGGATTTACCCTAGAGTTCTGCGAGCTCTAGTGTTGTCCAGATGTCTGGGGCAGGGGCAGGAGCAGGAGGTTAAGGACAGACGCCTAAAAACTGGGGACAGGCAGTAATAGAAATCCTAGAGTGGGGTCAGGGTCGGGGGCAGCAAGGCTTGAGCCAAAGAGGTTAAAAAAAAAATAAAAATCACTGGAGTAGGAGACGGTACTGAAATTAGTCTGAAAACTCAAGGGAACTTTAAGGAAAAAAAATCAGCACCATTGGTTATTAGTCTCTCTTGGGGCATACCTACCTCATCAGCTCAAGACAAACGGGGAAATAAAGCGCATTTCTCCACAAACCTGTTTTCTCCAGTAACAGTTTCCAGATTTGCTAGACCACAACGACACAATCTGTCTTCCTAAAGCTAACTCCTCTACAATATTTACAGGTATAAATTCAGAGAAACAGACAATAGAAAAAAATCATGGAAATAGACAAATTAGACAAGATCCATGATCTAATACCCCAGGATTTCTACTCCAGAAAGACAGATGCTGCTTGAGAAACAACTAAAGCCTTTTGTGGGCAATCATGCAATCAGATCAAGCCAAAGGGGGAAATGTTTGGAGGTTTTTTGTTTTGGTTTGGTTTTTTTGTTGTTGTGTTGGCCAGGAAGCCTCTTTTGGAGGCTGTAAAGTAACTTTCTCAACACAGCCACAATGAGAGTTTCAACAAAGATAAAGGTAATGTCCTGCACCTGGAAAGAAGTAATCCCAAGCAGCAGCACAAGCTGGGGACCGAAGGGCTGAGGAGCCGCTCTGCTGAAAGGCACCTGGGGGTGGTGGCAGGCAGGGAGCTGAACAGGAGCCAGTGGGGTGCCTGGGCAGGGAGGGTGGTCGGCAGTCTCCTGGGCTGCACCAGTAAGAGTATGGCCAGTAAATAAGGAATACGGCTATTTCAGTCTAATTGGCACTTATTAGACCACACCTGGAGTACCGTGACCGGTTTTGGTCCTCTCAGTTGGAAAAGTTGGGAAGGGTCCAGCAGAGGCCACCAGGATTATTAGGGGGTTGGAGAACTTGACATATGAAGAAAGGTTGGAGGAAACAGGTTTGCCTAGCCTGGAGAAGAGAAGGCTCAAGGAGGATCTAATCATACTTCTTGAACATCTAAGAAGTTAGTTATAGAGGAAACGGAGCTACTCTTTTCACAAGGATGCCTGCTGACAGGACAGAGGCACTGGGCATGAGCTGCCAGAAATTCTGTCTGGATAGAAGAAAAAAAAATTCTTCTCCATGAGAGCAGCTGGATATTGGAAGAGGCTGCCCAGGGAGGTGGTGGATTCTCATATGCTGGAAATACTCAAGATTGTTTGAATAAGTTGCTGTAGCAACCTGTGTTGAAGAGAAGGTTGGACCAGATAATCTCCAGAGTCCAGTCAGAACTTTCTGTGAATCCCCATCCGTGCACAGTCCTGCTAGCTATATGAATAGTGGTGTCTGTCCACAATCATCTTCTCCCTCAAGCATGAGGATTCCACTACTCTGGGGATATGTGATATTTATTTCCAGTCATTGCTAATCTTTCATAAGCAGTTTACACTTTAGTTCTCTTTAAAGGGAGGAGGAGCATGGGACGCAATACCAGATGTCTCCCATGACAGTTTCTTTTGCAGTCAAGACATTCAAGGAGAGTTATATTGTGGGAGGATTTTTTAACCTTCAGTAACAAGGCTTAATTAGGGATCAAGAGCAAATGTTATAGCACAGACGAGGCACCTCCGAATGCTCATCCTTATCGGGCTTTTGTTCCAATTAAGCTGGTTAACAAGAGATGTAAGAACACTTGCATCTAAAGTATACTCAAAGAGTTCAGATAACTACTACAATTTTAAACTTACTTGGCTGAAAAAAATCTGAGTAAGTGAGACCTTTTGAAGATTAGATATATTTGTGAAGAAATGGTGAGGAACCTGTACACCTCTTAGCTCATTAAAATATTTCAAGGAATAAGCCTATGCTGAAATTCAAGAACAAATCTCTTATTAGTCAAGAAAATACGAATTAAAATAAAAATTAAAAAAAAAATCACGAAAGCAAGCCTGGTTTTGCTGTCACACTACCACCTGTTCTGTTCAGCATTTGTCACAAGGGTACAAATTTACTCACAGACATACTTGAATAAGTACAGTAACACAGTATTTTGAAGGGGGAAATCCACCCCACCTCCCTACTCCCACTGACTTCAGCAGAAGCAAAATCAGGCTTCAGAGCTGCTCATTTTCGATCAAGAAAGCTAAGAAGCAAAAGGTACAACCTTGCAATACCCTACATTGCTTACACACCAGTAAGGAGCATAGCTGTAGGTGGACAGGTAAAGCTAAGGAAGAGACAGAGCTTTCCTTTGCTAGCACTTACCAAAATACTGTAACAGCAACAGATTATTTTTCCATTAGAGCAAAGAACAGTAGCATTTAATTCTGTAGTTGTTCCCTGATGTACCACAATTTGAGTCCTGGCAAACGCTAAGTCTTGCCTTACAAGTCCAGATGGTAGGAGAGGAGGGGGAAAAAAAACAGCATAAACATAAATATGAAAGAAAGTCCTTGTGATTTTGTTGAAGATTAAAAAACCCACCACAGTTTTTCCAAGAGAAATACTGATGACTTCATATGGGACCTTACATTTCATAAGGAAAGTATATGGCATGACTCCTTTAATCCACTCTATTTTACATAAGCATCCAGGTAAAGTTAAAAGTGCTATCTTCTAGCGGTGAAAAACCTGCACAGGAAAGGTGTACATGGCTACATGAGTTAGCACGGTCATTCTTTATTCATGAACTTTAATGAGCTTTATATGCAAAAGTGACAAGATACTTTTCAGAATTTGTAGCTATAATTTTGCTGTGACTAAATTCACTCCTTTTATTGCACAAAAGACATATAAAAGGGAAGTCAGTTTCAGAAGGTTTTGTTTTCCCAGATCTCTAGAATTAGCCTGAAGGATCCTTTTAGAAAGCAAGTAAATATATATAAAATATTAGGACAACACTGCAATGCAAAAAGGATATTAAATTGCTCATCCAAGGAGATGACATAACGAATACTGACATAATTTCCAAGCAGCAAAGCAAAACTAGGTCAAATCACATTGACCTATCTAACATAATAAGCCTTTTTTTTTTCAGATTTTTACAATGTAGACTGTGTCTGCAGGCATTAATGTCCCCTGTTATCAATGTATAGTGTTGTCACTCTGCTTTAACGTCTTATCACCATGTTGTGTTAATTAGACCAAAACAATATAGTGCACTTTTGAACTGCTTAACTCCCAATTTGAAATCTCGGGCTAAACTATACCTCTGAGGTTATCCAGTTAGAAATGAAGTCATTAACTCTTTACGGTCACTTGTTTCAATACGTGCTACTAAGGCTGGTGGAATAGCGTAACTTTGCATACAGGTCAAAATTGAAGCTTCATAAGTTGCACATTATTTGTCAAAAACAAGGTCCGTGTAACTAACATCAGAGAGCGAGCAAAGTGCACACTAATTTTCATGCCGCTTAACACAAGGTAGAACCCAGGCATATACATTCTCCTGAGCATCACATGGACAAATCTGGTCCGTGCTTGGCCATCACATGTCCCTGCCCAAGAGCTTTATCCACACATGGTGCTCTGAAAGGAACAGTTCTATTCCTTGCTCTAGTTACTCCTCCGCATGTCAAATCTACAGCACGCATATTTTTTCTTCAGTGAGATTATTAACAGAGTTGTGTAGGCTTCTACCTACAGCCTCTCGCGACTCCCACAAGAACACAAACATGAGAAGTGAGAGCAGTATCTGTCTGTAACCTGGTCTCCAGAGCTGAGGTGGGACCAGAGACCAGGCTGAGAGCTTGAGGCCCCAGCTACCCAGGGAGCTGGAGGTGGTCAGGAAGGAGGAAAAAAGCTGAGGGAGGAGACAGAAGCAGACCTTGGTGGTCCACAAAGCAGAAGTTGTCAATAGAGTTTACATCTTCCTGTAGCATATGTAGATTTTGCAACAAGGGCATAATCTTAGGAGGAAAAACCCAATATGTTCCAATGATAAAACCCCATCCAACGCTTTTGAAGCTTGCTTGGTGATGAAGAGCACCTTGAAACTGGGATGCTGGCTGTTCTTATGACGAAGTGGCTGGATTTGGCAACTTCAATTCTAAATATATATATACATATCTGTATATATATATGTGAATGTGTAGTGTTTCTCTTTTTTTCTTTTTTTTTATGTCTTCAATTACCTCTCATGAAGGGAAAAAAATACACAAAACAAACTAAAGTAAAAAAAAAGAGGCATCATGTTTCCATATGGGACAACTACTGAAAAACGAAGAGAATTTTTTGGCGGAACCACTTTGCCATAAAATACTGACTTCTCAGTGCCTTTTGGAAGAAAGCACCAGTCTCGGCTCGTGCTTAAAATAAAGGTTCTAATAAAAAAACCAAAGGGACATCCCAGAGATGGTCGGGGGGGTCTCATCTGAGCAAGCTCGCTCTTCACCTGAGTCTAAGTAGTGCATCAGCTCACCGGTATCACAAATGAGTCAGACCTACTGCTCTGGTGGGGGGGGTTCTCTCTGAGCTCCTGCTGCAGCTGTTCAGTAATTAAATACCTGCAGATCCAAAGAGCCAAGTTAATGCCATTAGTCATGGGCACCTGCTCAGGACACAGGGGTGCTGAAGGGAGGTGGCGGGCAATGCCGTGGGCCTGCAGGTGCATGGGGAGCGTGACGGGAAGCTGTCGGTGACGCCAGAAGCATGAGAAATATGTCGGCCTCCCCAGGCCAAAATGTGGAGCGACTGTCATAGTGTGTCACCAGTTCCTTTCTGGGGCCATGAAATATCCCTCCATAAATATTTTCATTACAGTCTATCACACTACAATGAGAAATCCTATCAGCCCCATGGATCTCCTCATTTATTGTCCCACTAAGCCAAGAGTAAAAGCCTGGACTCTCTTTTATTTGTTTTACTATCTTAAAATTGTTCTTATACCCAGCTATCTCAACACTTACGCAATCAAAAAAGTTTTATCATACTTCAGGGCCAAACAAACATTGCCTATTTGCCAGTTTTTGTCCTCCCACATCCCCCTGGGAAGTTATAAATAACAATGATAAACAACCATGACACGACAGCAAATAGGAAAGAATTTTAAAGAATTAAGAGCTATTTTTATTGTTTAGAAAAGAGATCAAAATCAGCTTCCTACCCTTTAGTGCCTTTCCCCGCTTTCAGACAGGGTGGATTCTGCACTGCAAGCCAGGGATCTGAGGGATATACAGTAATTCCTTACAGCTTGCTAAAGCATTACAAGCTCTAAGCTGCATGACTGTAATAAGACTTCAAACCCACGAACAGGCTAAAGAAGAGAGTACCCTAAGAAGTCTGAAATTCAGTTCAAAAACTCCAGTGCACATTCAAAAGGCAATTCACATGGTTGTATGCGAACAGGTCTGCTCCCTTCTCTCAGCTCAGTCTTCACTCACAGCCAAATCAAACTGTTTCTCCAAATGCTGAAGCATTTACTGAGCATCAGCATATCCTCTGAGCATCTACCACCATGAGCTCCTCGCTCCCAGCAGTTCATTTTCCTCAACCCCAGGCTCCAGCAGACCCCTTACCTCTGGTGCTACTCTGCGGAGGGACCCTGAGGTCTGACAACTTTTTGCAGAGCTCAGAAGCTGTTGAAGCCCTCCCAGTGTCGCTGCCTGCCTCCCAGTTCCTCCCCAGCGGGGAAGCCCTGGGACCAGGCAGGGCTGGGAAGCCGGCAGCCAGCACAGCCCAGTGCTGGAGACAGATCTCATCAAAGGTAGGAGGCCTGGTGGGGATCAGAGAGAGGGAGATATACATCTAAATAATTCAGGCGCTAATAAAAGCCTTAGGTTGGGTTCTGTTCAAGACGCGAGACGAAGCTGAATTTCAATGTATTTCAGGCTGCCATCCATGCAGAATGCAGTGTTACTTAACAACCTGACAGTGACAAACCAACGTTATTTTAACAGTATTCTGCATAAAGTTAATGAGGAAAGTGGCTATGCCTGGTTTTGTATTTTTATAGCTTTAGCTTTAGGTTGAAATTCTATCATGTGAAGATTTTGAGAACTTCAAGTCTGACCTCTACAGGTAGGCTTCTGAAATAGGTACAGTATCTTTTGATTGCAAATTGTACACAGGACTTTTAGAAATTGGAGAAAGGTAATGGATCAGATGTACTACGTAACATCAGGTTATCATCATTGCATCTCTAAAGCCATATTTTAAAAACACTGCTATCTGTACCATCACCTGTGGTAATTTGATTCCTATAAACGCTTTGTTGCAAAACACGTTTTGCTACGGTGCAGCAACATCAGAAAAAGCACATCCAGCACGAACGTTTTTACATTCAAAAGTGTTACGGGGTTTTGCTTCTGCTTTTTATTATCCCTCCCCCTTCCTCCCGGATCCTCCATATGATCTCTTCTTTCAGAGCTACAGAAACAAACGTTACTTTGAAACCGGTAACATCCATTTGCGTTTTGCAAAACTGATGTTTTTAAATACCCTGATTGGTGCCACCTTTTTCTAATCAGAACCAACCACTCTAACAAACTACCCTTTGTCCGGGGATCCCGTCCCCTCTGTTCCCACCAACCTACAGCACATGTTGCTATAGCTACCCTGCATGTCTATTTACCACACAAGTGATCAAAGGGAGCAGACAACACACACACACGCATAAAAAAACCTCACCAGGCTTCCTACCGAGCAATGTCCAGCCGCTAATTAACTGATACACTCCCAGCCCGCGGAATCCATACACTTGTTTTCTTTATTCTGTGCGATAGATAAAAAAAAAAGGCAGCATTCTCCAAGATGCTCATTCTTCCCTTACAGACCAAACAAACAACAAAACGTCCCAGGATGAACTTTAAAAGAGAATTTCCTAAAGCAAGGCTAAGGATTACAGCACTCCAAGGAAAGAACATAGCTTTTCTACTGAGGAATACATTAAGAATTTTAAAAGGTATGCAAAAGAAAATAGGAAATAAGAAACACATGCTAAGAACTTAAACAGCTGTAAGGAAAGGGGATGATTTTGAATTTTGCATGTGTTTTGCACTGAAATTGAATGCAGCATTTATTCACTTGGTGAATTATATCCATGCTAAAAGCTATATGGCTGCAGTCACGATAAGTAATTGTAATGGCTTTGCGTGCCTTAGAAACACAGTTTTTCATTTTTAGGTGGCCTGTCAGTTAACAGTCGCTTTGTTGAGCCTCTTTATGTGACAAAGGGCTCAAGTCTGCCTTGATCAAAGTCAATGGGACTTCAATAGGAAGAGGCCAAAATAAGGAGTCGCATTTGCTGTCAATGACACTCCCGCCAGCTGCACTTCAGGGATATGTTGTGGGCAAAAGTGAGTGAAAATGAAGTATTAAGATCCACCAAATATTTGATTTTCTGTCAAGCTGACTTAGGAAACTTAAAACAGAGCCCACAGTGCCCTCTCCAGTTCTGCAGCAAACTTGGGGAATCCAGCCACGTCACTCTGTCCAGCCACACTAAACCGCCACTCTGCCACATGAAGGCTGAGCATCTTCTCAGGAGTTCCCATCACTTGCAAGTTTATTACTTAAAAAGAAATTCTTTAGTAAGGAAACTGGACTGAGTGCCCTACAAAGCAGAAAATGTGTTACCTGCAAAGGATTTTTTCTTTTCAGGTTAGTTGGTATTTTTGTCTTGCAACCGTATCAGATACCTTTAAAAACATTGCACTTCTGCTTCCTAACACTAGTCTTAGAGCATGCTAGCACACCCAAATGGGTGTATTTCCTGCAGATGCTTAATCTCTTACAGCTATACGGTGATCAGTGTACTTCCCAGATGTCACATGCACAGCAAGAGCATAGAAATTTTCCCATTTTGGTTACTGGAGTTTACATGTGAGGTCATTCTATCACACAGCAAAGAGGTACTTCTTGCTGAGGTTTTCAATTACCACCTAAAAATGACTGCTTCTTTATACCATCTCATTTACAAATCTCAACACAACATTTACACTAACCCTTGTTACCTGCTACAGACTATTGGCCTGGCACAGTGGTAAAGTAGGTTGAATCTTACCAACTCAACATGCTGTATATTACATTCCCACAGTAATTCCTGCACTCCTATTGGGGAAATCAGTGCATTTGTCTTGCTATGTGCTATTGTTCAGTACCTGTGGGTTGCCTTTGGGCCACATCAGCCATCAGCATAATACACACTTTCCTTCCAACACCTGCAACACACCGCCTGCTTGATGGTTAACTCTGCAACCCCAAATTAAGGTACAGCTCCCACCAAGAGCCTCTCCAAGTGGGACCGCCGGCCCCCAGAGCCTGATGAAAGGCAGGAGTTAGCCCACCCCCTCACTGCCTTACAGCCAGCTGGTCTAAGGATTTGGGAAGGGAGCACCAGGGAAGGGCAGGGAAAGCAACAGGACAGGCAGGGAGAGAGGACTGCAAGGCACAAGAGTAGGTAAAAAAAAAGCTCTCTGTTGCTGTCAATAGGAGGGGCCATAAAAGGGCCAACAGAAAAGTCACCTTCTGCATATTCCTCCTTCCCATAACAATTTCGAAGTAGAAGCAGGAGCAAGGGCTCCAGCTGCACATGACTTTCCTGCTCCTAAGTGTCTGCTGGGATGGATTTCCTCAGCGTTTTGTACGGTTCATCCGTAGCTCATCACAATCTTCGGTTCCCACTAAAAGACGAAGCCTGC
>NW_009621803.1:0-648 GCF_000690535.1 Cariama cristata
CAGCCCCAGCCCCGCCAGCCCCGCAGTCCCCTGACCCAGCCCCAATGTCCCCTGACCCGCTCTCCCTCTCCCACCCGCTCTCCTCCTCCTCCACACCAGACCGAGCTGCCACTCTCTGGTTTTATTGGGACCTGCAGCTTCTCCTGTATCCTACTTTTTCCCCTTTTACCGTTTGCTTTTCCCCAGAATTAGCAAACAGAAAACCTATTTCCTCCACCTCTCGCACACAGACAGCGTGCTCAGTGCCAGGAAATCCACCCTCCGTTTTCCTTCTCCCACGTTTGTATACTTTAGCCATCTGTTTTGCTAGTTTCTTCCCTTGATGACCAACAAACAGTTCCCAGTTTACCAACAGTTACTGTTTCCCAAGCGCCACTTTCCCTGCTCTGCCCAGGCTGTAAATCCCACTCGCCAGCTTTTCCAGTGATTCTGTGCTTCCACAAATCCCTATCCATCTCCCACACCCAGAATGAGGGATTTGCATTAAGTAATATCAACTTACCCCTCCGTTTGCAACCCCCTCCTTGCACAGAATCTTTTCAGATGACTCCACTTTGCAATCACGACGGTGCCACAGACCAGGGTGAGGAGGACGATGCCGCCAAAGCTCAGCAGCAGCCAGTTCTTCAGCACAGCCAGGGTAAAGCT
>NW_009621803.1:723-2812 GCF_000690535.1 Cariama cristata
TGAGCGCGTCGCGGCCGTGTGCGGGGCCGGTGGTGCCGGCCATTGCACCCGGTAAAACCACGGGGCACCCAGAGCCCGGCTGCGGCACTCACCGGGACCCAGTGCGCTGTCGATGCTGCCACCAACAGAGGATCCTTGAGTCTTACACTGGGGAGGGTTCCAGCCCGGATCGCAGTGGCAGTTCTTCTTGTTATTGCACACCTGCAAACACCAGCGTGGGCAGAAAACATCCCTTGTTATAAAAACCCCTACTGCGGAACAGTGCTCCGTCTCTACTGGGATTCCTTCTTTATCACCTGTCCCTGCTGTCCTCCGCACACCACTGCACACCCCACTCCCGTGCTGCGGTCACAACCAGCCTGCCAGCACCCCGCGACGCCGCCGTGCGACAGCCCCGCTCAGCCTTCCCTTGCGTTCCCACTCCTCTTGCCTTGCACAGCTGCACTCATCATCTCCAACGCTATTTCAATGATGTGCAGTTAAATCCTCTCTAGATACTCTTTTTCCAGTTTTCTGCTAACCTAGACAAGCAAGTACTCCAAGCCCCTTTATCTCACTGATTTTTTGCTTGGGACAGAAAGTAAGTTAGGTAGTCTCAATTAATTTCTCCCACAATAACTCACTACTGCGTGATGATTTCTGAGAACAAGTGTTAGCCCAAAACACAGATCCAGGCAATTCACCCAGAAGCCCCAGTGGGCATTTTAATGGAACCGATCTCTTCTTCAGCAATATTCATCAAACCAATAACACTAACTTAAGTGCGTTGCTGTTACTTACTCCATGCCCGTGGTATTTTTTCTGCACGTTGCAGTCATACTTCAGGACTGAATGTGGGTGGCACATGCCATTCATACAAACCTGAAAGATCAAAAGGAAAAAAATCCTGCTCGGCATTTTTTTATCACCTTTTACCATGCTTACCATAACTCCCAAAAGGACTCCTAGCCCTAAAGAATGATCGAAAGTCAATAGTGCAGGTAATAATTACTAAAAACATAAGTACAGCCCACCTCTAACTCATACTGCAAAAGGGCAACTCTTTGTAAAACTGTTACTATCGTGATAATTAGATGCTTGTGCAATATTTCTTACCTTTCCAGTACCACATTTTGTGCCTTCTTTCACCAGGACAGGATCCAGCACTGTAGGTCCGTGCATAAAATCAAAAGACACACACAAATGTTCTTGCACTTGAGCATAAATTATGGTGCCCTTGACCTTTGTGAATGAAATACAACTCAGGTACGTACATACTAACTTTCCACATCCCAGATTCCTAAAAAATTCGTTAGCACGATAAATTAGAACAATACACACAGCATCTGATTGATCACAGTACTGAAAATGTTGAGGTGCACAACTCGGGGAGGGGGATTTACACAAAATAAAACCACAAGAATGTTCATCAGAACATTAAATGCTTGCACAATTAGGTGTGTGCTCAAGTTGCCTTCAGAAGTCTCCAGTTTCTCTACAACACCGTTTCTCTAAAGAATTCCTAGATCTAATACTGCAAGTCAATTCTGCCCAGCAAAAGAACAACATACCAAAGGCAACCTTCTCACAGATTATTACTTTGCATCAACAGTAAAGGGAAGCACAAATTGAATATATATTCCCAAACCAACACTTTGCATTCCCTTGAAACCTACAGCCAGGAACAGGGTTGATACCCATCCTTCGGGTGGTTGCTGCAGTGGCCAAACCTATCCTGCTGACTGTTGACTTCTTCGAAACAGGCCAAAGGAGCGTTTTTTCCACTTGAAAATTTAGAAATAATCCTGGTTACCACTGAGGGTAATAATACAGACTAAAATACCTCTGTTGCCTTTAACACATATCAATTCTGGCCTCTGACAGAGGAATACTTGGCTACCACTCCAGTCCCACCGCTAGCCGCATCTGTTGGGGTTGTGGGACAGACCGCACAGATGGTGGAAGGGCCTGACCAGTCCAAAACACCTTCCACAACAGCACCAGGGTGTGTTTCTGGCTCATTCTCCTCTCTGAGGAGGCAGTGAGGTGTGCATGGCTGGCTGTGTCAACGTTCAATCTGAAAGCCCCATGGAAACTGTCACCCTCTTCC
>NW_009621803.1:2858-3080 GCF_000690535.1 Cariama cristata
AGTCTCCGCTGCTCTCCCCTACACTGCATACTCCCTGCGGTCCCCAGCTTCCCCAATTTCATGCGAGAGAGAGGGTGGGCATCCATCATGCCGCCTTCTGCCCTAAACCAGCCCTGGAGCTCAACATTAGTACTGGTAACGACAGAGCAACCTGTTACCTCTCCCGTAGAGCCGTCGGCACTGCAGGTCCGGAGACTGGCAGCGTCCCTTGTAACAGTAGCC
>NW_009621803.1:3443-8112 GCF_000690535.1 Cariama cristata
ACAGCAGTAAGTTTGTCTCCATCCTTCAGCATGGGAAAACACTATTTCTCCAAAAATAAATAATGATCTTGTGATAAGTATAAAAACATGCCTTACCTGATATTCATTACAACATAATCCAGAAGAGACAAGATGTGGCATAAATATCGTTAAGTTTTCTTGAAAACGCCCATCTGAGCAAAACCAGAAAGCTGGTTGACAGCGCTACTTTAGACCGCTCCAAAGTTTAGAAACGGCCTTAACTTCTGATAATGACAAACACACCTTACCTGGCAATTTTTCACAGCATAACCCCAAGCAGCACTTCATTCCTGGTTTGAAGTTACACTGGGGAGTACAGCGTTTGTCTGATGCACAGGCCTGCAAACACACCAGAAATCAATATTTGCTGCAGCTTTTCCCATCTGGAGGATGTCTGCCTGCCCTGACCACCCACCTTCGCCGCCCCGCAGTCGCACTGCTCGCCAGGCTCCACGACGCCGTTGCCGCAGACGGTCGCACGGTCGGAAGGCTGACGCAGAGCGTGTCTAATGAAAGGACAGTCCCTGTTCTGCTTCAGGAAGGTTTCAAAGTCCCTGATGCTGCAGTTGCTAAAGGCTTTTGCCCCACTGAAAAGTCTAAAATAAAGCAATTATCCGTTTATACGTTAATACATTTACCCCTCCCTGTTTGCTCGCTCAAAATCTCTGGGCAATTCAAGGGCTTGCTCAGGTGCAATGGTCCCCTGGGTGTCTTTCAGTTCATTTATCAAACTTGATTTTACAATGCGTTATTAACAGAGATTGAGAAGCACTCAGAAATATCTTGCATTTGAAAAGTGTCCGTTTCTCAAGTCAAATCACTACTTTGTCGTTCCTACAGTAAGAACAAGCTCAATTGTTTTCTCACAATGTTTCAAATTCCTTTTTTCACTCTAGACATGCTATTTTAAAGTATATTCAACACGCAATCGTTTTGTAAAACGATTCAAATCGCGTGTGACTAATAACACGGGCAGCAGTGCTGGAAGCACACACTTTCTTGTTTAAAGAAAATACAACTCTTATTTCTCAAAAATATTCACTAACACAAACATTGCATTTTTTATGGTTGAGATAATAAAATGGAAGGCCAAAACATCTCAGGATTTCTAGTAATTAAAACATATTTTTATTTTAACTCCTATTTTTTCATCGGCTATTCTTTTCCCAGTACTAACAACATCAAATCTGAACACAATTTTTTTTTTCCCTTGAAAAATATTCACTAGTCTCTTAATATTGGTGTCTACATATATATACTGTTATATATATATATGTATACCTATTCACATATGCACACACATGTGTATATAAACACAGCTCCTCAGGCTTCGGAGGGAATGTTTCCTTCCCGTAAGCAGGCTCGGCTCAGCAGCTCCGACCACTTACCCCTACGCTTTCACAGACCAAAACCATTTGACGTACACAGCTATCACGCGGTCAGTTTGCAGGCAATGCTTGCTTATCAAACTAACCTTTATTGCACTTACGGTAACTGGAAATTAATTTAGATTTCTAGACATTCAATTTCTAAATGTTAAAACTCAAAAAAGGAATGGATCTTGCCTAGCCTAAGCAAAACGCGCCCAAGATACCTCTGATAAGAGGACACTCCGTGATCATCCCCACCACGCAACCATGGTGCAGCACACGCTTGGCCATGCTGCGGGTGATGCAAGGTTGCACGAGCCAGACGGTGCTGGTCATGGCCACGGCACCGACCTGGCAGCTGCTGGGACCCCGATCATCCCCAGTACATCCCTGCCCACCCACCTCATCTGCCCCGGATGAGGACCCCACCAACTCACAAGGCGTCCGGGCTCATGAGGCACACGCGCCTGGGGCAGCAGCAGTCTCGGGAGTCCTCGTAGCTCATGCCCAGGCTGCGTCCCAGCAGTTGGGCCAGGAGGACGGAGAAGGACTCCAGCGTCATGGTCCCTTGGTACTAGAGGGAGGAGGGAGCAGGGCTGCCACAGCTGCGCTTTCCCTGTGGAGACCCCAGCTCCGGCCGTGGATGTTCCCACCCATCCCTGTCCCTGTCGCCTGTGGGTGAGCTCCAGCTTTACGGACAGGTGGGGACAGGCAGAACTGTACCAGGGCCACTGCACCGGCAGCGTCTCTCTGACACGCCTTTCCCGGAGCTGTTGCACCCACAAACGTTGCTTGGTCCCTGTACCTGAAACACACAGGTGCTCACCAGCCATCCAGCCCGGGACGCCCCATCGCTGCCAGCCCCGGCCAGAGCCAGCTGATCGTGCCCACCTTGGGCAGATCTCGCTTTATGTTTGTAATACCTCACTGCGCTCTCACTTAATTTTTACAAGAGGCATCACATTCATCACAAAGTCTGTTGTTCAAATACATGTGCATTCAGCATACTGTCTGCTCCTAATAATGACAACAATTTATTCTTACAGGAGCAGATAATGGCACTTCGTGGGGCTGCACAACAGGGCTGGTCTGCTTCCACTCCAACAGCCGTGCTAGCACTTCTTTTCCATCCCCTGTTGTCTTAAATGTACTGTTATCCATCCAGGCCTCCATGGAGGACAGCGTAACCACTAGATTAAGAGACCTGAACATCTGAAAGTTTAACAAGAGAAGTGGCTGCTCCCATATGTTTCATTTCAAGCACTGTTTAAATGTTTGTTCTGATTAGCAGCCACGCTGCTTCAGGAAAACAGACGCAAGCAGTCAGCAACTGACCCCGTGCTTTGTATGTGTGTCATGTAAAAGGTGTAGGAAACATAAAATGGAAAGGCACAGAAGTGTGTTCAAAAGAGAAAAAAAAAAATCAGTTCAGTAAGCAGTGTCTAATAAACCCCAAGACAACCTAAGCTTGAATAGAAATATTCAATAATTAAACATACAGAATACACAAACTTGTCCTTGTTGGTAATTTTTTTAGGTTTCCAGGAGGAGACGCTGTATTCCTTGTGATTTCAAGTCAAACGCTCACTCAGCTGTGTATGCTGCGTACTACACAGGCAGGAAAAAAATAAAATCACTCCGCTAAGACAGACAGATGGAAAGGAGCAGCAGTGGCTGCTGGCACCTGCCTAAGAGCACGAGAGCCCCTCGGTGGAGCACGTACCGTGGGCGAGCGTGTTATCGCGGAGATTGTAGGAACAGGCACTGCTGGACTCTAGAGCAGCACTCATTTAGAGCACGTGTTTGTGTTGGGCAGCGAGGGGTAAAATCCTCTCCATACCTCCTACCGCAGTCTGGACAAGTCCGAGACAAACTTGGAGCTCTGGCAGAAGCCCATGGCCCAGCAGCCACCGGGGAACAGGGCAGCAGTGGTCAGATGAGGCAACGCCAGGGCCAACTTACTGCTGCTGCAGGTGAATGGCATACGGCCCCCCCTCGATCCTGAGGACGTAGGACACCGCATCCTTGTGCGTGCGGAAAAGCAGAGAGGGAGAATTAGGAACAGAGACTTTGGAAAAGGATGCTCGGAGGGCAACCAGAAACACCGAGGGCAAGCACAAGAGCTCAGCAGAGCATGGTGCCCCCCCATCACCTGCAAAGGCAGAATGTGGTTTCCTAAAACTGTCTCTCTACCGGTCACACCTCGGCTGTTGCATATCGCAGTCCTGCATACATATTTCCACTCGTGCACACACAAACACCAAATAACTTGATTACTTAAGTACCGTCTCTCCAGTTGTTTTTGAGAGTAACCTCTGGGGAGCTGTGATGTGCAGCAGCATTTGCAAACCTAGAGAAAGAATTTGTTTCTTAGTTATAATTACAGATTATTATCACCACGGTTGTGCCTGTCAGCACAGTCAGAATTGCATACGCCTGTGACAGGCACCTTTACAGCCACACAGGGAGATGTGGTCGCTACCTGGAGAGGTTCACCAACTCTACTTTCTACTCTGCTATCATTCATGCACACTTTAATTTAAAGTATCTAGATACCTGCATAGAAAAAACAAAATTATGTGCACTTACTGCTGCTGGATCGGAGCCCAGAAATACGAACACTGTATGATGGGAGCACGAGAGCAAGCTCCAGTTGAACAAACCCACCTTGCATCAGGAATCAAAATGGGGCTCGCAGGGGCCAGTCCCTCCCGCCCACCCACAACCACGCAAGAAATGGCCACTTCAGAAGAAACCACACCACCTGCTCCGTCACTGTCCCTGCCGTACAGCTGCCAACGTCATGCAGCTTCACACACGGAGCAGATCGACAAAACCCAACCACCACGACGTGCCCGCAGAGAAAAAGGGTGCTCGCAACTGCTGCAGCCCCTCAGCCTCCACAAGCAGGATTTAACGCTTGTCAAAAAGCGCAAACTAAGCAAATGTAAAACCCTTCCATGGGATTCCTCCTGTTGGATGGGGTGCCGTGCTGGGATGACCAAACCATCCTCGTGTCTCCCTGCCAAGCAGCCAGGAGGAACCATTCCCGCCCGGCCTGATGCCAACCTTGGGACCGAGGGCTCCCACACCAGGAAACCTCACCCCCGGCTCCGGGGCTGTCGCCAGCCAGGACACCCTGCCACCGGCTGGGGCTATGGGGGGGCATGGCAGTGGGGAGAGCTGCCAGGCCATGATGCTGACATCAGTTTCCAGGGTGTGACATCAGCTCTCAGGGTGTGACATCAGTTTCCAGGCCCTGAGGTCCCTGCGCGCCC
>NW_009621804.1:0-9678 GCF_000690535.1 Cariama cristata
AAGTCCCTCTGGATGGCATCCTGTCCTTCCGGCGTGTCAACCACAGCACTCAGGTTGGTGTCACCCGCAAACTTGCTGAGAGTGCACACGATTCCACTGTCTATGTCACTGATGAAGATATTAAACAGCACCAGTCCCAGCACAGACCCCTGAGAGACACTGCTCTTCACTGATGTCCATCTGGACATTGAGCCATTGACCACCACCCTCTGGATGCGACCATCCCACCAATTCCTCATCCATCAAACAGTCCACCCATCAATCCATACCTCTCCAATTTAGAGAGAAGGATGTTGTGGGGGACCATGTCAAAGGCCTTACAAAAGTCCAGATAGATGACATCCATAGCCCTTCCCTTGTCCACTAATGTAGTCTGAATTATTTGGATGATCCCTAACTCATTTCTGTTCAAAATCTGGGAACCCAAGTATTAGACTATCATTACTTTTGAGTTGGTCTTGCGATCTGGGAAAGTTCTGGAATATAAACTGAAGGCAGGTCTGCTCAATATTGCAATTTGAACAGACAATGATATAAGTCTCAGCTGAAAGGCAGTCTGAGAGGGATGTTTCTGGGCACCCGCCTGGAGAATGCAGCAGAAGGGCAGGAATAGAGAGAACAAATATTTTTTCTCTTACTATCAGCTGTGAGGGTTTCTTTCCCCAGCTCTGATTTCAGACCTCTGTTTGGTTGATGTGGGATCTGGGAACAGAGAGGAGGAGAAGAAAGTCATAGTCAAAACGAGGTCATCATCAGATAGTGTAAATATGTATCCTGGATAGGCCAAGGCCAGGCTACAAGTCCAGGCTTCATGCAGAGTATGAACATACATAAAGACACATTCTCATACGATCTTCCAGAGGTGCTGGAGATCAGCTAAAACTTATGAAGTTTCTAGGAGCACTAGAAAGAAATCCATGAGCAGATTAAAAATTCTGTCATCAGAGCAGGGTGTTAACAGCACACTGTAAATAGAACTCAAGGTTGCACACTGATGAAATATATTTAGGAATAATAGCTCTGGTTTATGTGTCAAGAGAGGCAAGTATTTGCAAAAGAAGAAACAGAATGTGAATCCTTGGAATAGACTTGCTATATTGCTTAGGCAAAACAGGAAAAAAAATAGTGCAAATAATTGCTTTAATTCAGGGGCTCAATCATCAGAGATGTAAAATGATTATAAGACTGCTTGCTTTTGTTTCATTTGTCCAAGTTTAACTGAAATACCTGTGGAAATAGGCAGAGCTGCTACAGCAGTTTGCTTTCGAATACTTAAATATACATGAGAATATTTGTTTTGGTTTTATTACAATAATAGGTGTCAGAATTAGCACTTCTGTTTCCCTGTAGTGACAGAGCTGTTTCATAATTTTTCTTTTTACTTGAGAGAGGGAGGCATCATCAATAGTGCACAATCTGTAGAGTACTCATCATTATTGCCCTGGCATAGTAGTTTATCAGTGCAGTCAATCTTCTGAGCAGGCTCCATGAACAATTACTTGGAATGAGTGGTAATGACTGGATGCAAGCATATCCTTACCTAAGGATGCAAGTACTTCTTTAGCTAGGTGTTCATGACCAACTGGATATGTGATGTAGCACTGGTACTTCAGAAATTACTGATGTGTTAATCAGACTGTTCCTCACTCAGTGGTATTGAGTTTGCTTTAACCAGTAAAATATCTGTTCCTCTTCCATCCCTCTTTATCATGTAATGTCACTAGGTGACAGCAGTTGTATTAAAGCAACTTGTTGATATTGAATCCTGTTATAGTCTCCTGGTAGTTCCCAAATCTTCATTTCTAATTCCCTTTTTCCATTTAGCAGATTGATCTGTCTGACCTAACACAAATCACATTTGTTATTTGTTTTGCTAATTTTTTTATTTATGAATTATTCACAAATGAATCTATTATTTCTATGCATTTTTAATTTGTGAATATTCGCTGAGATACTGCATTGACAGTTATTCATTAGACATGTGCTTCAGCTAGTCACTATGTAAGCTGTGCAATTTGTCACTTAAATTACATGGAATGTGCTTTTGCTTTGTTGTAAGACTAATTTAATATTTTAACGGCTGAAAACCAAATTATACTAAGGAATAACATTTGACATTCCCAATTATTTGTGTTTAACTGAACACCATTTGAAGGGCATGTAAAACACCTTATGAAGCTCCAGATCCTCATAACTAATCTCAACAAATATTAATAAATTAATCTTTAAAAAAAACAAATCAAAACAAAAAAACTCAGTATTTCTGTTCTTAAACCAAAACCAAAAATGACCTAATTTTTAATTCCTCTATCACTGTACTTAAGCTAAAGGTATGCATAGGGATACAAATACAGTTTGACTTCCAGAAAATGAACTAAATATTTGGATATAATTAATGACTTGTCCTATCTCTTTAAATGAGTAAGAGTATGCATAGTTTTTCATATACATTTCATGGGTGAGAAGGCCACAATAATGAAGTCACTATGTCAGAAAAGAGTTCAGGAAATTAAAAAAACTGCATTTTCCTCAGCTTTATTATTACTGACAATGATTCATCCAAAGCTGAGTAGGTGCTTTCTAGTTACACCATATGTTTTCTACTTAGAGAGACAAACAGAAAGGAACTGGGAAAGAAGTTGATTTATTAGTGGAGGCAACTCAATGCTCACATCCCCATTTTTAGCAATGAAGAAAAACATTGACAGGCATAATGGTTTCTCAATAAGAATACTAGGGAAAAAAACTGAACCTCTAAGTTATCCCTTAACTGCAAGTGTCTATACACACTTGTCAGGTGTTAGATAAAGCAAGCCATCTGGTCATCTATATATTGACTTTCTGTCAAATCGGATAATGTCTTAATGTGTAATGTTGGCAAATTTGCTTTGTTACTGAAGTTTCAATAGCTAAATGTGGAAAAATGTCTGATATAGCTGTTCATTTATAGCAAGATTTGATTACTTTCATTTATAAAATATTTTTATTTAGAATGTGCTTCTTAAAACTCACTTTTAAAATGTTGGAAACCTTGTCATCTGCTTGAATTAAGCTAGAGCACGAAGCATTTGTGGATAAGCAGTCCACATGAAATTTGTTTACCCTTTTGACTAATGGCTAAACAACAGTAGATATCTTGTAGAGTGGTTATTATAGGAGAATAAAGTGATGATAGAGGCAGGGATATATCTGGTATCATCCTATTTATTATCAAAGAACATATAAAATACAGTTTCTGTAAACACAGAAGAAGTAAACCAGCAGGATTCAGTTACTTTTCCCACAGCTGTAAACTCCTTTCCTGACAGATGTTAGCCCAGACAAGTCACATTCTTTGCTTTCTCTCACCTTGGTCTTTTTAGTCTGTCATTTTGCCTTTTTAATTACCTATCTTTCTCTCTTCCACATACTACTGCTTGCAGCTATGTTTCTATGAAATAGTGCCCATTCCCTATATAAAGTACTGCTTCTGACCACTTTAAAACAGTGTTGACCAATGAAGAAAGCTGATTTAGACAAACCTTTGTTTTGGCCATTGTTTCCTCAAAAACTTTTAATTATTATTTTGTTGTTCTAAATAGTGAGTTGCTACCAGCTTCTTCAATTAAATTTAAACCAACTTAGTCCATAATAGTGTTAGCTTGGTGTTTTCCTTTGAAACTCATGAGGAAATGTTACTAGATGTGGTATCACATCCTAAAATTTTCCTCTTAGTCATTTTTCTTTGGGGAGATGATACAGTTTCTCAGTCAGGATGAACCAATTTTGGCAACCACAAACAGCAAAAGTACTTCAAAATTAAACATTAAAACAAAATTAAACATTTCAGCTTTCTTGTTTCCATTTCAAAAACAGTCAGTGTTAAATCCCAGAGGAATAAAATGTTCAACAAGCACAAAATCACCTGAAAGGAAATCACTGAACAAATTAGTGTTTCCCATGAAATATTTTATTCAGTTTTTCATCTTTCTGCCTAAAATACCCCTTGTTTCAGACATCAAGATCGGTTTTGTATAGTGAACATTTGAAAATTGAAACTGTATGGTGTAAAACCTTGAGAACTGAGAAGTTCCATTAGATACCAACTCTTTGAATTCAGTAACAATTCCAATTTAACAATGTTAAACCATAAATGAAATGGTGCTTATTTCCATAAATTATTTGAGTCTTCTTCCACAGAAGTAACCTTTGATTCTTTCACTAAATTTTGGAAGACAAACATAGGAATTTGGGAAAAACTCACCTGTTGGTGAATACTGCTTTTCCATTTTCATTCAGATTTAATATCCCTTGGCTGGATTCTACCTCAATGAAATCTGCCTCATAAGCAAGTGCAGAGACAATCCTTTATTTGTTAGAGTGCTTCAGAAATATTTCTTCTCGTGCAATATATTGTCAAATAAACAGACAAATGTGATTGAGTATGTTTCCCATTGAGGACTTAGATTTTTAGCATAACTGCAAATAAAGAAATGTTTTATTCCATATTAGAATTGCAGTTTGAGTCCTTATGACCTCAATTATTTCTATTGTCTTTGCTCAGTGGGGAGATTACATCCTCCACGGTACCACGGAATGCATGATGGAACCCTGGCCATCAAATTTAATTTTTTTTATTTGACTCTTAATATCCCAGAAAGATTTGTTAAGTGTGGTGAGACAATAGAATATGTTTGCAGAGATCATATGAGATCTGTGATGGAACTCCTAAATGTTCTGTGGTGTAACTCAGGATGGAGTTGGACAGAAAAATCGTACTAGTAGGCTGCTAGGAATGGATAACAAGCGTGACCTTGATCTTTAAAATGCTTCTCCAGATGAATGACAGAGTGCCTTTACAAAAGGTTTGCCCTGCTGCTGTCAAAGGAGAGGTAACACCTGAGATTTCTGGGGCACTGGCAGAATTATTTCCTGTTTGCTACACTGCACTCAATTCTAGACAGCAGCATAGTAGTTCACTTTCCCAAGTGTGAAACTCTCCTGTTTCAAAAGTTCTTCCTCTGAAAGTAACTCTCACACACCAGAGCTGTGTGTTAATTATAATGAAGAGTCTGAGCAGTTTAATTCTGTGGTGGCATAATTGTACATGTAATCAGAAACAGCAAGATACAGAAGATGCAGTTCTCACTCCCCTTCCACCCTGCCTGTGACTTTTTTTTTGATCCAAGTGCATAGTCCAAGGCAACTGTAATGGTTTCCTGCTTCATAAATCATCCTACATTTGAACATAAATGACAGTAACTAAACCAGTTCTGTGATGTTCAAACAGTTTGAACATACTGCCCAATTCTATTTTCAATTGTGGTTTTATTCTCATTTTCACATAATTGTCTACGAAATTCACAATTAATCTTTGACACCTTCCCAAATCCTTTACCTCTAGTGGAATAACTCATCTGAACTATTAATAAATAGACGCTTTTGTCTTCTCCTTTGCTGACTTGCTCATAATGCATCCAATATGTAAACTTCTAGAAGTCACTGATGAATATGCATTGATAATGGAAAGCTCTAGAATGGAAAATGTCTTTCAACACAGGCACACACAGCTCCCCATCTGCAACCAGAGATCTCACAGCTTGGATATCTGCATTTTGTGTTGGTTTGTCACAAACCCAAGTACGACAAGCCTCAGGGAGACATTTTTCTGTTAGCTAACATTTAGCCGTTAAATGTGGTTGTTAATTGAAACATTTGCCATAAGAATATGGAAGAATATTTGTAAAAGGTTTATAGTAAAATATTTTTTATCTGCACTCTAAATTTTTGGAACATTTTTAGTGCTTTTATTCTTAGCATTTAACCAGACTGTGTAGATATTAATGACTCAAATTTCATTAGGGTCCTACAGTAATACTTCTGTTTTGCTTTTGACAGGTGAAAAGACTGAAACAGAAAGGTTTATAGAGCTAGATTGACAGTCATGGCTCTGTTGCCAATAGGGTGCAGTATCAGTGAAACTATTGCAATTGTACTTCAGTTTCCCCTCAGAAAGCTCCAGATGGAACCTAGGTGCAAATTAACACATGCACTGCATGAACAGAAGCAGAGGGTATACCTAAGTGTTACCAGCCATTCTGGGCACCTAAGTCTGTAATTTAGATCCTCAGAACTCTTGCCTGGTGTTGGTTGTGCTTAAAATCTCATCATGTTTACCTTTCCAGTGGTAAAACTCGTTTAGCACCCAAATGTCACTTCCAACCACACTCAGAGCTGGCCAAACCTCTGCAGAGCCTGCAGCCACCCCCAGGGCAGCATTCCTTTCTGACTATTAGCTTTGAAAGGAACTGAGGCTCAGTGATGGTATTTATACTTGATAATACTTAATTACGAGTATTACTCCTCTGTATTACATCAACATTTATACTGCAGCTCCCCTTAAACTCCTTTTTCCTTACGTAATGTGCTCATGACTATTCTTGTTTGTCCTTATATTTTTATGTCTTGCTAAATGCAATAAAAATTGAAACAGAGAAATAACAGAAAAAAGAGCACTTTCTAGCCCAATATAATTTGCGCTTGTATTTTCAATGCAGAATTAGTCTCTGTACTGGCAAAAAGTATTTTGGAAAGTTTCTTGTAGCTCAGAGCCTTTATACCTGTTGAAGTCGCTATAGACATCATTGGTGAACTAGTTTGCTGTGATTCATCTGGGGGGGTCTACATTACCAGTAGTAATTTTAAACTCATCACCAGTGTGACAGATATTCAGATGCCATCAGACCAGGCCTGCAACACTGATAATTAGGAAGGTCAGCTTTTTACTTTTGAAATGGATGAATCTGATCCAATAGTAACCAGGAGGAAATGAATATTGAACCGTACAAATTAACACATTTCAGACTATGCACACACTGGATGCATTTGCATTTTTAGTAGGTTTCTTTATAGTTTTGAAGTTGTAAATCTTTGTAATAATGTAAGATATTTATGTTTCTTATATTTGCACAGCATCTGAATGCTGCAGTGTATTGATGTATTAATGTGTTAATCTCCCTCATACTCCTGGGAAGGAAAGTAACAGCTCTTTGCTGTCATCAGGGAATAAAAGCAAGATTGAAATATTGAATATTTTAAGGTTAAACAGAAAATATATTGCAGGATACTTACTTCCTCTCTCATGTTCCATATTAATAGTCTGATTGTTAGTCCATCCTTCTTCAATTCCATTTTTCATGTAAAAAAATATAAATTAATTTTGAATCATAGTGAAGCAAGGTTTTGTTTCTTTGTGTATTTAGAGTGAAGAACACCTGGACTGTTATAGGAAGGTCCAATTAAAAATGTTTTGTGTTACTATAAAAATAGATAAAATACACTTTTGATCTTTTTGTCTTAAAAAGAAATTACTAACATGTTCATTAATTAATTGAATTTAGAAGCACTTGATCTATGAGATGAGGACTGACTCTGAGAAAATTCCTTTGAGTAAAGTTTTAAATAATCCATGCATCTTGGCCACAGTAAGCGTAAATGAAACAAAGGTACTTTGCAGGCATTAATTCAGTAAAGGAGCCTTATAATCAAGAAGTCCTTAAATCGAACTTGAGATGATAAAAAAAGAAAAACTAACCCAAAAACCCTCCTCAAAAAACAGATTTATCAAGAACTAAAAAAAATCCAAAACCTTTCTGAGTTGAGCGTTCCCATCATAATGGCCCTTTAATAGCAATCTTTGTTGGATGCTGTGCAGATTGCTAACTTCCTTCTGGGAAGTGATCGAAATAACACTGAAGCTAATCAGTAATCAGACTTCTTATCCTCTATTCAGGACTTTCTTTTGGCTGTGTCAAGAGGGCTGTAGCACAGTGACCCTGAAAAAGTCCTCTACAGATTACATGCCTTTATAAACTGGCTATACCCTGAATGGAGTAGATTGAATTGTTGGAAGTAGCTCACATCGTCTAGTCAGCTTCAGAAAGTCAATATTCTTGGTGTGCCTGGAAAATTTTGACTTGCTTATCACCCATCAGCTTTCATGAGTAACCCTTTCAATGAAACTCTACAACACCCTTTCTAAATAAAGCAGTGTGTTTCGTATTCTGCTTTTTTTAGAAGTAGTCAAGATACTGGCCCTGTGGGCTCATATCCTTGAAAATATTTCAACAGTGATCTGAGATAGGAACCTGAATGCCTCTGAAGATCTGGGTTGTATGTTTGATTTTAAGGTTAAACTGACCTAGTGGACTTTCTAGAGTCTGCTAAATGAAATTTAGGTACAAGAAATAACTTTGTATAGTCCTAGCAGTAAAGGTCCTCCAAGCAAGGTGGTTTGGTACTGGGCACTGAATGGATATCTAGATATAATATGTGTTTTCATATTTAAGAACTGAAAATTGATAAATGGAAGAATGCAAAATATTAATGACTTTGTCCTTTTCCAAATCCTAATAGATCAAAAAATATTAGTCCTGCAAGCATTTCAATGTTGTTTTTGACTAAAGCAATTCTACTGACATATGGAATAATCAAAAAAATAACCCTTATCCAAATACAATATTTGGTAAGTAGTTCTTCAGTGCATTTAGTTTTTCCAGAAGTTTTATATAGCTTTGCAAGTATTTTCTTTAGAATAACAGAAATACTGCAGAAGACTATCTAACACTTGAAAGGTGAGACAAAATCAACAAGCTAAATTGTGCCTTCAATTGTGCGCATGAACTGAAATAAAGAGGAGATAAAGGTTACTTGAGGGTAAACCCAAACGATATTTCAAAGATAATGACTGGGCTACATTAAAGCACAGTAATGGATGCTACAAGAGTGGCCAGGCTTGGATGGGAAAAAGGTTTTGAGACCCTACAGATGATTGCATTAAAAGAAATGCATCAAGCTGGGCTCTGCTTCCAAGTCCTGACATTGATTTTCTCCTTTTCAACTACTTTTCAAAGCTTATATTATAGAATCATAGAATGATTTGGATGGAAGGGACCTTAAAAATCATGTAGTTCCAAGCCCACTGCCAAAGGCAGAGACACGTTCCACTAGACCAGGCTGCTCAAATTTGTTGGGGGCCCCAGAGCTGAAGGCAGTATTGTGGGAGGGGTCTCACAAGAGTGGAGCAGAGGGGGAGAATCACCTCCCTTGACCTGCTGACCACGCTTCTTTTGATGCAGCCCAGGATACAGTTGGCTTTCTGGGCTGCAAGTGCACGTTGTCAGCTCACGTTGAGCTTCTCATCAACCAACACCCTCAAGTCCTTCTCGTCAGGGCTGCTCTCAATCCATTCTCCACCCAGCTCGTATTTGTGCTTGGGATTACTCTGATTTATGTGCAGGACCTTGCACTTGGCCTTGTTGAACTTCATGAGGCTCTCACGGGTCCACCTTTCCAACCTGTCAAGGTCCCTCTGGATGGCATCCCTTCCCTCCAGTGTGTTGACTGCACCACGCAGCTTGATGTCGTCGGCAAACTTGCTGAGGGTTCACTCAATCCTGCTGTCCATGTTGCTGACAAAGATGTTAAACAGCACCAGTCCAACCACCAACCCCCAAGGAACGCCATTCGTCATCTGTCTCCACTTGGACATCGAGCCATTGACCACAATCCTTTGAGTGCGACCATCCAGCGAATTCCTTATCCACCAAGTGGTCCACCTGTCAAATTCATGTCTCTCCAATTTAGAGACAAGGATGTCATGCAGGACAGTGTCAATGCTTTGTACAAGTCCAGGTAGAT
>NW_009621805.1:0-217 GCF_000690535.1 Cariama cristata
TCTGCGGCTCCAAAGCAGGTCATTTCGGGTCACTTTACCCCCTCCTAGCAGGAACTGCCCAGCAGTTTCTTTTTTCCATACTTAATCTTGATGCTGTGCAGTCCCTCGCTCTTTGCCAGCTGTGCCCGTGGCATGGCTATGCCCCAGTCCCACCGCCGGCTCTCTGAGCTAGCAGCTGCCACACGTCCCCTCGCACGCCTTGCTGGTGGAGCTCATG
>NW_009621805.1:310-2054 GCF_000690535.1 Cariama cristata
AAGCCACTTCTTTGTCTGCCTGGAATAGCAGCTCAGCAAACGCAGTGCAAAACTCCCCAGGGCTGAGCAACAAGTCGCTGCTCTCCTGCCTCGCCCCCCGCATCTGGCAGTGCCTGTAGGCTCCAGCAACCCCTGGCACCGTGCCCTCCATGAGGGAAGGGAGATGGATGTCTCTGGGCTTCTCCAGGTGGCTGCTTTCATCCAGATGCCACCAAGAAGCCTGCAGCAGGGCAGGCAGAGATGCAGATGTGCAGAGGGGAAGGCTGTTGCGGGCACGGACACTGGGTTTCCCCAGCCTTCAGCTGCATGATGCTGGAACAGGACCCCGGAGGCGTGTTCACAGCACATGCAGTGGGCTGGTGCTTGCAGACCCCGGGAGATATTTCTTGCTCCACAATCTTCATCGTTGCAGGCTTGTTTGCCATTAAGTGTTGACTTTGTGCTGAAAAGACAAACTTTTTTTGGATTACTTGGTTCTCATCCATGACAACATCTGGCTTGACAAAGAAAATGGGAGAGGGAAAATTCATCGATGCAGACTCCTCTATCTCTATTTCTCCTTCCCTGCACACCCTGAGCAAAGGGCTTGCCTTTAGCAAAACTCTGCCAGCCCACGCTGGCACAGACCTGGCCCAGCCTGCCTGGCCGGGCATACCTTCTCAGGGAGCTGAGCGCTGGGGCTGGGCCTCGGGGGAACCCCGTGGCTTCACAAAGAGGGGGTGCTTTGGGACCAACCGACTCATTTGCTCATGCCCGATGCCAAGGCAGCACATGGCAGGAGGAGAGAGTCATGTCTCGTGGTCTGGCTGCTCCGTCCTTGCAGGCGTTGGTGGGACGGAGGCGATGTCACCTCCCCTTCCGCCACAGCGGTTCTAATCCCTGGCTGGAACCAAGCAGGCAAAACGCGGCTTTTCTACAAGACTGAAAGTGAAAACTGCACATTTCCTGAACGCAGAAAGAGTCATGCAGAGGAAGAAAGTGGCTGAGCGAAGCAGCCACCCGCGTCCCAGCACCCAGGGGAAGCGCTTGGGTGGAAGCAGTCGAGCAACAGCAAACGGCATCGGCGGCAAGGCAGTGTGCGGCTGCACAGCACCGTGCCTGGCAGGACTTGGTGGCAGTGGTTGCAGTCGTGAGATAAATTAAGGACCAATAGTGCTGGGCAGCGTTTGTCAAGGAGCTTTGTAGGTGTCCTGGGTGCTGGGTAGTGGGTGGTGGAGCCAGGTGGGTGCTTGCAGGGTGGGAGAGCAGGCAGCTCCTGCCCACCGATGGGAAGCTCTGCCTGCTGAGGAGGGGTGCTGAGATGAAAGGGCCCTTCGGAGGCATGCTGCTCCTCGCTCAGCCTGCTCAGCCCCAGGGCTCTGGGGACGGACGTGTCACCGGTGCCACCACAAACCCACTAGAGTGAGGAGGCTGAGAACAAACCCTCTGAGCAACATCTGCCCCTGCTCTGCCTCGGTGTTCCCAGTCTGCACCCTCACCCTCACACAGGCAGGATTAGTGTAGTGGGGAAACTGAGGCACGGGTGAGGCTGGGTGTCATGGTGGCGTGGTGTCCCCAGCACAAGTCCCCCCACTCTCTGGACAGGCACTGTAGCTGTGTTCAGCTCCATCCCCCTTTGATACTCAGGCTGTGGGAAGGGAGGGGTCTGTAAAATCACCCCAAAACCCTGGGCTGCCTTGCAAGGACTTTCTTCACAGCACTGCAGTCCCTTGCTGGCAGGATGGCTGCTGAATCTGGCCAGGGA
>NW_009621805.1:2213-7058 GCF_000690535.1 Cariama cristata
TCTCCAGCTGCTTTCTGCGGACATCCCAGGGTTTTCCTCCACTCTGCCCTGCCCTGGCTGGCCCCATCCCCAACCTGACCGTTGCTCTAAGAGCAGAAACCAAAGCCTGGCGCTTATTGCCTGCCCTGGTGTCTCACAGCCACAGCCCAAAATAACTCAAAAAGCCCTAAAATAACCCACCACTGCCCACTCAGCCCATTCAGTACCCTGAGGAAGGCGTAGGAGTGTGTGCAAGAGCAGAGGTGGGCAAGCGGAGGAACCAGCCCAAAAAAGTACATCCCATGGGAGCATAATTTCCCTGGGGCTGCGCAGGAAAACAGCCGTTGCTGTGGCGACGGCTCAGTGCTTTCTGCTTCCTCCCGCAAAATGGGGTGAGCTTGACGTCAGCAGCCCGCCGTCCGCCAGCGAGCGTGACTCCAGCCTCTCCCGGCTGTGACTCAGTGCTGGCCACCGGCCCCGGCCCTGCCTGGACCCTGGCCAGGACAAGGATGCGACTTCCCCGGTCACCTCTCACCATGCCTGGGCATCTCTGGCTTTCCTGAAGTGCCCGTCAGCTAGCAGGACGTGGAGCCTGGGTCACGTTCAGCATGTTCAGGCTGGGAGATGGGGTGTCCCCAGCCCTCCAGCCCTGTTCTGGCTTAGCCAATACCATAAATCACCCTGGCATGTCACCACTATGGAGTGATGGTAACTCAGGCAGAGCCACCTCTCTCCAGGGTCCCTCTGCCTGCCTTCCCTTTCCATCCTGGGCATGTCGGGGACCTGGCATGGTCCCTGCTTCCCTGAAGCAGCCTCTCTGTGAGTGAAATGCTTCCCAGTGCCCTCAGGTTAATCCCGCTCCTCTGCCAAAGCACCCAGGGGAGATGCTGAGCTGGAGGCTGTCAGGGGTTCACGAGCCAGAGGAGAGGTAAGCTGAGTATGTATAGATGGAGCAAATTGCCCTCTGCCTCGCAGGGATCAGCAATCCTGACATCCTCGTGGCATCTCCTAGTGCCTGTTAATCCCCCTCTGTTAAACTCAGATTACATAAAAGTCTCTTTTTCCAGTTCTCGCTCTCCTTTCCTGCTCCACGCTGCTGGAGGACCCCTCTTCCCACCTCCCCCATCCCTGACACTGGGCCAGTCTCAGGGGCTGGGCTGTCCCAACTCCTCTGCATTGTCACCTGCTGACGGTCAGTCTCTGCAGCTGCTCCAGAGCTATGCTGGCCAGGGCAAGACGAGAAGGGCCATGTGCCCCATGCACCACCAATTCTGCTTGGTGGCACTTAACTGCCCCCTTCTGCTCCTTTTTTCGTCTCAAATTTATGCATAAAATAAAACAAACAGCCTTGTTCTGCAGTCCAGACTGGCGGCAGAGCCACAGCACAGCCAGGCATGGGGTGCTGGGTGAGGTGGTTATGGCGTGGGGATGCTCATTGGTGCACAGCCACCTCCTGCGTGACAGGACCGTCACCCCTCCCTATGAGCAATTGCCGCCTGGCCACTAAAGCCTTTGCTAGTCTCTTTTCTTTTGGTCCTCTGGCATCTTCGCTGCCCACAGTCTGGTGGAGCGCGGGCGGGCGGGGGGGGGGGTGCCTGGGACCCCTCTCCACACAGTTCCCAGTGTCGGAACTTGCTAAAGGCATTTTACAAGCTGACCTGTTTGTGCACAGAGGACTCTTGGAGGAGGCAGGGCCATGGGGTGTGGTGTGATGTTTTTCAGGAGCAGTTTTCCTGAGAAGGCAGGGAAAGGACCAAAAATCACAGCTGCCCTACTGCTGCGCACTGAAAGCATCCAACCAAAGGAACATCAGAGAAACTGCAACCAGAACCTCTCTCCCCAGCGCTGCAGCATCTCAGCCGAGGGAGCCAGGGACTGTCCCAGGGGAGCTCTGTTCTGCCCATGTCGGGACACGGCAGCAGCAGGCTCCTGAACTCGCTCCCCTGAGCTTCAGGGTATCTTCTCCTTGGCGTTTCTCAAACAGGCTCTGGACCCCCACCCTATCACTGAGCAGAGCCCAAGGCTGGGTGCTTAGACACCCAGAGTCTTTCCTTATCCCCAGCAAAGGTGCCGGGAACTGCCACCAGCTCCCCCGTGTCCCCGTGGCCCCTCCTTGCCTGGCCCGGGTCCAGCTGGGATCCCCTCGCCCCCGGCGTGCTCAGCACCGCTGTTTGTGTGCCGCTGCCCTGGTTACCAGCCACTGAGTCACCAGGAAACCTCCCTGCGCGGGCAGGGAAGCCCAGACTCATGTTTTCCATAGGAACTCTACAACTCATTCAACCTTTCGAGGTGGGGAGAGATGTCGACAGGGCGTGATACAGAGCAGGGACCTCGCAGGGGCCAGGACTACCTGCACAGGGAGCACCAGAGGACATGTCCAAGCCCTGCAGGGATGCTGGGGTCCCTTTGGAGCTGCTTAGGTGCACACGTGAACCCGGCAGTGGGGAGGTTTGTTCCACCACCCATTCAGCTGCATCTTCATCTCCAAGTCCTTGCCTGTGCTGCCCTGCACTTGTGCCCCCCAGCCCGATGCACGGGGACCCTGCTAGCCCCGTGCCCTGCTGGCCCCAGAGTCATGGGGTTTCCAGGCAGAGCTGGTCTGGCTGCAGAGCAGGGAGCTGGGGGAAGTGAGCTCAGATGCCAGCAAGACAAGGCAAAGCTTGGGCAACAGGGGCTGGCAGTGAGGCTGTGGTGTGACGAGTAGCAGCCATCACTTCACGGCTGCAGCCTTACACCAGCTTTTTCCGGGGAAAGTGGAAGACGTCACCCATCAGGCGGCTCTGCTGTGTCTCAGTGTGAGCTCAGGGCTTGGCTCAGCTGTTCTGCTGCATGGCACTGACGAACCCCAACCACCTCGTGGCTGATCGGTGCAAAAGCCATGGTGCAAGCCCCTTTGGGATGACCACACCATCCAGCGAGGGTCCAAGCCCATGTCCGTGCTGCAAACCGCCCACACCATACTCTCTGGAGGGGATCAGGGCACTGTGTGCAGCCTGGCCGGACCAGCTGGAGACAGGATCGAGCCCTCTCCACCCACCCCCAGTGTGCCCTGCAGCCCCTTCAGAGCCAGGAAAGCAGGTGGAAAGTGTCTCCAGCAGGAAGCTCAGCATCCCTGGCCCGGGTCTGTAGCACAGCCGGGCAGCCCGGCCTGCACAGGGTCGGGTGGGGTGGTGTTGGCAAGGCTCCACATTTGCCTACATGCAGGAGGCAGCGCCCGTGCCAAGCTGCCCCAGGAGGTGTTCGGTCCCTGGGCAGTCGGGGCTGCCGGTGCGAAGATTGGCTCAGTGGGGGCCCAAGGTTTGTGCCAAGCTGGGCTCTTGCTAGAGCCTTTCCGTTCTGAGGGCAATTTGGGGACACAAGGCAACCAGGATCCTGGGCTCTACAGATGCAACTCATCCTGATGTGGTGTTGCACTCTGATAATAAAGTCAGTCTGCTGCCAGTTGGCCAAATCCCTGCCCCCTCAGGGGCAAGCAGAGCCAAATGGCTCTCAAACAAACAGCAGCAAAAGCTTTTGTTGACCAGAAAGCAGCTCCAGGGCAGATGAGGATACAGGGAGGAGGGCTGTGACGCAGGGATGTAGGGTAGTTGCCTCAGGGGATGGGGATTCCTCCACCCTTTTGGGGATGTTGCTTGCTCCCGTGTGCTCTGAACACCCATCTCTTCCCACTCGCTGCCTCTCAGGCTCCCGTCACCCCCTCCTGTGTTCAGCTCGTTTGCAGACTTTCCACTTGGATCGGAAAGAGGAGAGGGCAGGAGATGGGCCATGATGGGGAATGGGCACCAGCCGGGGAAGGCACAGACCCAGCAGCAGCAGCAGCATGGCAATCCTGCACCAGGCACCACACGTGGGAGCTTGTCACTGGGGGTGGGATGCAGCAGACAGTCGTGATCCCAGCTTACACAAGAGCCCTGATGCCGTCTGAGAGGTGAGCAGGTTCGCTGCTGCCAGGCAGACAGTGGGGCAAGCAAACTTCCCGCATGCACCACGTCACCTCCAGTCCTTCCTCTTGCCCAGACGGATGGACAGGCAGACAGCGGTCCCCTTGGTGAGCAGCCTCGGGAGCACACGTGGGGAGCGAACCCACAAGCGGGTGCGGAGGTTGCTCCCCCCTTCCTGCCTGCACGCCCGCCTCGGGGGGATTGCAGCCCAGGGTGGGGACGGAGAGCAGAGATGCTGCCTGTGGGCACCCAGGGCAAGCTCAGATGCAGCTGGGGTGCCCGTGCTCTGCCGTGGGGCTGGAGAGATCCCCACCCTAGGGATGTCCCAGGTCCCCCCAGCTGGTCCATCAGCAGGCAGGGACAGGCAACCTCAGCCCCCGGTTCTGGCTGTGCTTAGACCAAAGGGGCTGGGTCAGGCCAGCAGCTATGGGGCAGAGCTGGTGGGCATCCCCCAGCCCCACATCTGACCTCCCTGCCTCCCCGAGCAGGGACCAGCTCTGCCAGGCAGCCCTCACCGCAGGCAGGACCTGGGGCTGCCTGGGAAGGGCTGGGGGCTCTGGAGGGAGCTCTTCAGCCTCCATCAACTGGGAGCTGGCAAAGGTAAAACAACTGTCCAAAAACATCACAGCAAGAAATGTTGCTTGCTAATCCAAGCCTGGGCTCCCTGGGCATCCCTCATGGCTCCCTGAGGAGCTGGCAGCCCCCAGACCCCAATGCAGACACCTCGCTGGTGTTTTGCTCCCCTCCAATGCTGCAAAATTCCCCAGTTTGCAATGCTGCAAAATTATCCCCAGCTCCTCGAAGGTCAGCAGGATCGCAGGGGGCTCCATCTCCTGCTAGGGCTGGCTCTTGGTGGGGGCCAGCAATATTGGGGCTCCTCCCTGGGTCCCAGCCCTCTCCCCACGGCACCGGCTAAACCCCCCGC